>NC_057798.1:365505698-365555212 GCF_018294505.1 Triticum aestivum | reverse complement strand
CATGCTATCCCACTACTACACATGTCACACCATTCCCCCTTTTCTTATACTAGGTTTACATCATTAGTGGTCTCTCTACTCCACATACACACACTCCCTCTCACACACAAATGCGCGCACAAACACATAGACACACACAAACACTCATTAATCTGGATCCTCATCTCTCCCCATGTCCGCATGTGTATCTCGCACACTCACTCTCTAATTATGTATATGTGTCTCCATGCTACACAACACAAAGCCCCATGTACATGTCTCTCTCTATCCTTCACACACATAGACACAAAGAATCTGTTATCATTGCCTCAGTATCTAGACATATCACACACGCACACTATCTCTCTCTCTCGCCAACACGCTCAACAAGGGTTTCCCTGTGAATAACTTACCGTCTATTCATCAACAGTCGCGGCATTACGGCGAACACGAGACGTGAAAAATAATAAATCTATACGTGCTTAGACCACCTAGTATGACTACCTGGACTAGAGCAAGCCAAAAAGCGCGCCGCCGTCACCCCCTCCTTATCGGCGA
This sequence comes from Triticum aestivum, assembly GCF_018294505.1. NCBI lineage: Eukaryota > Viridiplantae > Streptophyta > Magnoliopsida > Poales > Poaceae > Triticum > Triticum aestivum. Next base: position 365,554,675 of record NC_057798.1, on the reverse strand, counting down.
CGGGAAAACCTTTGTTTTACACAGTCGAGAAGTCATTGTGCTAAGGCCTCACATGTTGTGAGGCATTGAATAGAATGTAGATGCTAGTTTACAGAAACAAGTATTGATAATATGTTTGTATCTCCATACTTATAATTCTTCTCTTATTAAAAACCGAGTTGGTGATGATGTTACACGTGCCATCTTGCAATATAGACCGTCCAATCTATATCCGACTGATGGAAATTAAACTAAAAGATACCTGCACCCCTCTCCACATTTGCAGACAAGGCCTTCCCTCGTTCATCCTTATCTCCAACAACCTCATTGTTGAGCAATTAAGAAAGGAAGCCTCTGGAACAAACTGGCCTGGTGGTCGTTGCCGGCATCGTCAATCCCCATGCCTCTGCTCAGTCCGACCACCAATCACCACCAAGCCCCACTCTTCTTTACCTTATCTCCTATTTATCGAGATATCATTAGTTTTTACACATGGGATTACTCCCACATGGGTCAATCACAACGAGTGTTTTTATAAAAAAATGCATCTTGATGTTTCGTGCAATGCACGGATCTTGCTAGTACTCCTACGGAAGACTAAGTTGGTTATGATGGTGTGTCTGCCATCCGTCGTTTGTGACCATTAGATCTACATCTAACGACGTGAGGTAAGTTGTAGCCTTTTCTCACAAACATCCCACTTGTCTACCAATTTGAAGAAAAACCCATAATTAGTATCTTAAAACCAACCACATCCTTCCCTCACCTCACCAAAACAGCCCAAGGAATATATTATAATTAAAACATAATATATCTCTAGTGATATATGTATATCAAAATTAGAGTGTTTTGTATCAAGTTTGTGAATAAGTATTATTCCAATTATGATTTGTTGCAATGCACATGAACATTGCTAGTATTTCCAGCCATGCAATTTTTTCCCTAGTATTCCATAGTTTCGAGTTTTCCATCAAGATATTAGTCACTCATGGTTGATATTTACTTTCAATCATGTACACATATGCACTATGTAACTAGCCTTGCTTATTGGGTTCCAAAGCTTAACTTTCACTCCTACTTTCAATATGTAGAGTATTTAACAAAAAACTACCACTTTCATCCAGCCCTAGGAAGAATCTATTGTACAAAAAATAGCAAAAACATACCCAAAATTTCTTAATCCACGCCAAAAACTACTACCTACCGATTAGGTTAGTTTAAACCCATTTATGACAGGGTTGGCCCACACGTCCGTGCTGACAAGGCAGCTTAAACCAACACATTTTGTTTGACCATTGACATGAGGGACCCACATCTGACCTTCTATCCTGTTATTCCCCCTTAAATCATTATTTTTCCTAAACATTACTTCAAACAGTACTGATGCGTGTTCGTCGGTGGCGCCGGTGATGAGCGAGTTGGCCGCCGCTCCGCCGGACGGGCCGGACGCCGCGCTGGCCTCCGCACGGGTTGGCAGGCTGGCCCGAGCGTGACTCACGAGCGAGCAAGCCGCCGTGCTGGCTTCGCTCGAGCGAAATGGCTGGCCTTAGCGCGGCGCGCGCGAGCAAGCCGCCGCGCCGTCGTGCCAATCTAGCTAGCAAACCTTGCAGACAAGCAGCTGGACGGAGCTATCTTGGCTAGCTAGCGGCCGCGAGCGCCGGACGGAGCTGGCATCCGGGTTGCCACAAGATGGGCTCCGCACCACCGGCGGTTTTGACCTCACGTTCTGCCGGCGGTGGTAGCTGCGTCCCATGGCCGAAGATGACTAGGTGGAAGGGCCGGAGGTAGGAGGTCACTTGGGGAGTTTTGTGCAGACTGACATGTAGGTCCCGCAAGTCATAATGCCCGGTCGAATAGAAGGCGTTGATTTAATGGGCAACATGGGCTCTATTTGGATACTGTAAGTCAGAGGTTAGATTCTAACCCTGAACTAACTCTAACCAAAGTGGTGTTTGGATGGTAGGGTTAGATTGACAACAAATGTATCCAAACAGGGCCATGGGTTGAAACGTGCCTATAATGACACTTTGTAGAGTAGTCGTTTCTTGGTAGGGCTGGTTGGTAAGAGCATGTACAATGGTTGATAAGGTAGTCTTATCTTAAGTCTGCCACGTATGCAAGTGGTAGTAGTTTCTTGGCATTATTAGTGGTTTCTTGCATTATTAGGGGTTTCTTGTAAAGAACAATGTACTACTAGAGACAAAAGGTGATTCTAGGTTGCATTGTACTCCAACGAGTACTACTAGTGATCGCGGGAGTGTATACCTCGTTTTGTGGGTTCGATCCTGGCCGAACGCACGGCGGCCTTTTTTTAAAATAGTAACTTTGCTGTGAGCTAATATTTTACACGGGTAGTTTGAGTTTTGAAGTCAAACAGACGTGCGGCACCACAATCTGGGTGCACTGGATAGCCTAGCCATGTGAACGGGTTTTCCTTCCCAGCATCTCGTGGCTCGTGTGCTCGCCGTAGCCGCACCTCGCTTGCAGCTTCCTCATCAGCTAGTAGCATATTTAAACTAGCGCCTCCCAATTAAGCCCGAGGAGCTGGAAAAGCCTGGCGGAACATTGGGAACTGTGCAATATGGCTCTGTACGTAAAGTGCTCTACTACTACTCTGTAGCTTGTGGCGTTGCACGCATGGACTTCACTCCATTATCGGCTCTACTATAAAAGAAATTCCTCTTGACGTGTTTTTTTGAAACGGAGGCAAAAGCTTTGCTTCATCTCATTCATAAAGAAGAAACTACTAACAAAGTTCAACGAGATCCATTACACCTCCACAAATGGAAGCGAAAAGCCTAGTCTCGCTGTATCAAATAACTCAAATGTTATGCCCCCACAGTAACCATCGCTGATAAATAGGCTGCTAGTGTGTGCGTGAGAGGAGCGGCTGAGTAGGCCAGCTACGTGAGAGGAGTGGCTGAATAGAGCACCAAGAGTACCCACTAGGCCACTACACAGGTGTACTTTCCCTGCATTGTTAGTACAACGATGGTTCTAGAGAACAGTAGTACCCTCCACTTCCAACTGTAGCTCCTTGGCCCTGAGATTCAAGAGTTCAAAACTTGTGCACTATACTAGAAGTATAGTACATCGCACTACTAGTTGAGAAAGTAGTACTAGTACTGCTATACTATGAGTACGTACTCCTCCGTCACATAATGTAAGACGGAGGTAAAGATTTTCAACGTTCAATGAGGCAAAAGTTTGGTCATCCAATGGTGTTTTCACCTGGCTTTCGTCAACAAGAGTTCACTTTGGTGGTTTCCTTCTGTCGTGCTCGATTTTGGTTGGATTGTCACACGGTTAGTATCACTCTTCAATCTTGTTTTGGTGGTTATCCTCAAGGTTTCGTGTGCATCATCTCAAGGACAAAACTTTCAAGTTTTCTGTTGCTTCAAAACCAGTGGGTTCTGAGATCTATAATCATGGCCGTGTGGTTGAAAAGGATTTTGAGTTAGCAATCTTTGGGGTTTTGGAGTCCCCAACTGGATGTGTGAAGAGCAACTATTTTATCGTGAAGAGGATGCTTCTTGGACTTTGGTCACTAGTGGTCCGCGCCCACAAACTGCCGCCGACAATGTTTCCGGTGATCAACTCCGGCCATCGGTTTTTTCTCGCCTTGCGAATATTCCGAGCTCTAGCAATAATGTGGCCTTGGACAATAATGAGCCCTTAATGCTCAATCTTAATACCTTAGGAGAGGTTCACGCTGCGGTTTCACAGGGAAGGAATCAGGGTTATTCAAATGACTCGCTTCAGTGCTATGCGTGTGGCAAGATGGGCCACTTTGCCACGGAGTGTCACGAGAAATGGTTACCTGGGCTTTTTCCATTCCTTCGGTTTGCAACTTTTCCCAGCCCACCTAACGAGGCTTGGGACATAGATGCGGTCCAGGACTGGTTTAAGTCTACTGGCCCAGCCTGTGACCCCTCGGTGGTTTCCTCTTTTAGCGAGCTCTGTTTGGGATCTTTCCCTAATTTCTAGCCTCGTTTTGCACTTTCCTCCTCAACTTCTATGCACTGCTCTCCTGTTTCTCCATAGTACACAAACTCTGCTCCCGTCACCTTGAGCTTGACATCGACGGTGAGCGCTCGTGCGGAGGCTCCGATGGCCAACATTCCGATTGACCCGCGCCCCTTTGTGCCCCATAGCTTTGATATTCAGCAGGTCGAGGGCCGCAATAGGGTGGCTCGGGTGGTGCTTCCGCATCGTCCTCGTTGCCATGAAGATTGGGCGATTGCGACAATCCATCCCCTCCCTGTTGATGCTCCATTTCCCAATGTAAGAGATGTTCTTGAAGAGTTTATTGTTGAGCATAGGCAGTTGGGGTTGAGGGACATTCAGCGATGCCCGTTTGGAGAGGCTTATGTGGCCTTACAAGGGTTCAAGACAGGGATAAGTTGGTGCTACATAGCCTGCATGAATTTGGTGATGTGTTGATTTCATTTGTGAAGCATGATGAGGGTAGAAACCACAGGTGGCTCCATTTCAATAGGACTGTTTGGTTACTTCTGACGGGAGTTCCTTTTGATTTTCGCAACACTGAAGATTTAGCCTGTGCTGTCAATAAGTTTGGCCGTATGATCTCTTGGGACAAGAAAGATGATCACATGGGGCGTATTGTGGTCAAAGCTCGAGTTATGAATCTGGATATCATTCCCAAAAGTATGAGATGGTCTGAAGGGGATGAGTTTGAGGAAGATGGCTGGTCTTCATCCATTAAAGTTCTGGCAAGCGACCTTCTTGGTGGGGGCCCGGCAGATGAGGATCCTATTCCTCCTGACAATGTGGACCCACACCTATTGCCTGAGAATGTTGTGCCTGGAGATGGTTTCCATAATGTTGCTCTCAACAACAATCCTGTGGATGTTCAGAATGAGGAGAATTGGGATAATTGGAATGTACACTAGCAGGATAACCAGAATGCAGTACTTGAAGATCTTCTGGATGCATTTCAGCAAGAAGAAATGGCCTGGGCAGATGGGGAAGAACTGCTTCCTGCACTTAGTAATAGTAGCTTATCTTCAGACATGTCTTTTTCTGAAGGAGATAATACAAACCTCCTTTTGCCACCTATAGTAGTGGAGAACTTTCACCCTAGGGCTGTAGAGCATGCTGTTTTACGTCCTCCTGCCATTGTGGTTGCCAATGGCCTACAGAACATTATCCATGCTTATCAATCTGATGATGAGGATCCTCATTTGATGCAAGGGCAGAACCTGGATGCTGCAATGATTGATGTGGATCTACATGATCAAGTGTCACGCCCAATATATGACCCTATCCTAAAGGAACTCGAAGGTCCCACCAAGGATAGAAGCGCATATTGGAGACACTTTTGCAAATTGGATATCATTACATCGTACCATTACATAATAGTTGGGGATACATAAAAGAGGCATACAATGCCACATGAATACAACAACATCATACATAAGAGCGACATCCGATTACGGATGAAACACAAACATAAACTCAAACGACATCCACCCTGCTAGCCCAAGCTGCCGACCCGAAACCTATCCCCTGAACTACGAAGAAGGAGAAGATGAACTCAAAGCAAGCAAGCATCGTTCTCACGGCATGATCATCGCATTACCAGTACTTGCAACTGTTGTTTTAGTAATCTGTGAGCCATGAGGACTCAGCAATCCCATTAACATGGGTATCAAGACTAGCAAAGCTTAATGGGTATGGAATGGATAAGTGGTGAGGCTGCAGCAAGCGACTAAGCATGATATGGTGGCTAAATTACAAGTACAAGAGTAAGATGACAAGCTACGCAAACGGTCGCAAACTAGTAATGATCAAGAGGTGATCCTGAACTACTTATGTTCAAACATAACCCCATCGTGTTCTCTTCTTGACCCTCTCGAAAAGAGACCATCACGGTTACACACGCGGTTGGGTATTTTAATTCGAATCTGGTGTCAAGTTCACTACAACCGAACATTAAAAATTTCCATCTGCCACATAACCGCGGGCACGGATTTCAAAAGTTTAAACCCTGCAGGGGTATCCAACTTAGCCCATTATAAGCTCATGATTCGCGGAGACAATCCTCCATCGCGGGACATCCGATCAGACTCGGGGTCCCGGTGCACAAGACATTTCGACAATGGTAAAACTAATCCAGCAAAGCCTCCCGCTGTGTCGACACCCTGATAGTAGCCACGCGTATCTAGTCTCAGGACACGTCCGAATGGGAAAGCCTACGAGGCAAACCAGATCCTCGGGTTGCCCCATGGTGGCCCTGCAGTCTGCCCATTTGGGACCAACACCATCAGCGCTGGCCACACCCTGTATGTAGAAAAATCCTCGGGTTCATGACGCCCTATGCAAATTTATTATTTAGTTGAAGTATTATTATGGAAAATGTTAAAACCAATGTTGGGACTTGCTGGAAGAGTTTTATTCAAAGCGAACTGTCAAGAGGGGTCCATAAACCCACACTGTGTTAGGGACACAAAATCAAGGAACATAACACCGGTATGACGGAAACTAGGGCGGCAAGAGTGGAAAAAAACACCAGGCGTAAGGCCGAGCCTTCCACCCTTTAGCAAGTATATAGATGCATTAATTAAATAAGAGTTATTGTGATATCCCAACATAAACATGTTCCAACATGGAGCAATCTTCAACTTCACCTGCAACTAACAATGCTATAAGAGGGGCTGAGCAAGACCCGTAACTTAGCCAAACAACGGTTTGCTGGGAAGGGTGAAAAGGTTAGAGGTTGACATGGCAATTTGGGAGGCTTGATCAACAAGTGATAGGTAGCTCAACATAGGGATAGAACGAAGCAACTAGCATAGCAATGATAGTAGTGATATCCAGGGTAACGGTCATCTTGCCTGAAATCCCGCTAGGAATAAGAATGAGGCCATGAAGAAGACGAACGGGCATAGTCGAACGAATCCTCACAATCACAATGTTACCGAAACTATCAAGAAGAAGCAACACCGGAAAGAAGCAAACAACATGGTAAACCAACAAGCATAAACATGGCATGATGCACAAACAAGTATGATGCATGTCCGGTTTAAAATGGCATGGCAAAGTGCAACAAACAACACTACAATTTAAGTGGAGCTCAATATGCAACAAGTATGCTACTCATGGACGAAACACCACATTCAATTATTTAGTTCTCTCTCATTTATGCTACTCATCAATATTAAATGTTGTTAAACATGGCAAGAGCTGAAGCATAAATAAACTAACTATTTAGGCAAGTTTAAGTGAGGCTGGAAACAAGAAACAACAATGCCGGTAAAACCCACTTGTCATTTATCAATTTAAGCAAACACAATTTTTAATATTTTAATGTTGTTATCATGATGCGGATGACATATGCAAGTTTTATGCAATTTTATGAAAATGTTGACATGAGCATGTTATGAAGCATTTGGTCACCATGGTGGAACAAAAGGGGTGCCACGACAACTACAACGAAAATGGTGCCACGGCAACATTCCGGTGATCTGACAACTCGTCGAGATGTCGGTGCAAAGGAAAGTGTGGATGTACGGAACATGCAAAAGATGGTGGGGTGATCCCGGATTACCGGGTTCCCACGGGTCGACGACATGGCAATCGAGGAGGAACGTGCAAGGACAACTCGGACACGGTTCGAACATGAGCATCTCATACAACAGGCATTCGTTCACGGGCATCGTCTTGGGGTTATACCTTTGAAGCATGCCTTTTCGGAGCGGTTCGAGTTCGTTGAGGGAAGTAGACGTTCTCACGATGTAGAGGAAGTAGCAGTACACGACAACGGTAGAGTTACTCACGATTTTGGCGACGGTAGTTGTCGGTGTCAAAACCGGCGAATCTCGGGTAGGGGGTCCCGAACTGTGCGTCTAGGCGGATGGTAACATGAGACAAGGGACACGATGTTTTTACCCAGGTTCGGGCCCTCTCGATGGAGGTAAAACCCTACTCCTTCTTGATTAATATTGATGATATGGGTAGTACAAGAGTTGATCTACCACGAGATCAGAGAGGTAAACCCTAGAAGCTAGCCTATGGTTTGATTTTTGTTCGTCCTACGGACTGAAACTCTCCGGTTTATATAGACACCGGAGAGGGCTAGGGTTACATAGAGTCGGTTACAATGGGAGGAGATCTTATATCATATCGCCAAGCTTGCCTTCCACGCCAAGGAAAGTCCTATCCGGACACGGGACGAAGTCTTCAATCTTGTATCTTCATAGTCCGGGAGTCCGGCAAAAGGTATAGTCCGGCCATCCGGACACCCCCTAATCCAGGACTCCCTCAGTAGCCCTGAACCAGGCTTCAATGACGACGAGTCCGGCGCGCAAATTGTCTTTGGCATTGCAAGGCGGGTTCCTCCTCCGAATACTTCATAGAAGATGTTGAACACAAGGATAGTGTCTGGCTCTGCAAAATAAGTTCCACATACCACCGTAGAGAGAATAATATCTGCACAAATCTAATCTGCTGACGTATTCCGCAACGTGACATCACGCCACGGCCAAGCCTTTATTCGAATCATTTTACTGTTCCACCTCAGCGCATTTAGCGAGGCGGTTTCCTTGGCACGTCTTGTCAAAGCAGAGATCATGTCCCCTTATTCCGAGATTCTCATCAATACGGGCGTGGGTAACCCAACTGCGCCATTAACCGCGGCGCTTGGGAGATAAGCGAGTTTTATTAGGCTGGTGGGGGCTTGTAGTTTCGGCTGCCCATATAAGGGGATAAGGATCCACCCTTTCCATTTACGCCTTCTTCCTCCTTTGCTTATCCATCCCTGCGCACTCGAGCTCCAACGCCCAAGTCCGCACTTCCCACCTCAACCTTCTCCAATCATGTCCGGAGCGGGAGGTAGATGGATGGCCTCCTCCCTCACGGAGGGGCAAATCAAAAAGTTGAGGAAGGCCGGGTACTTGTCTGACGACATCGCGCACCGGCTTCCAGATGAGGGGCAACTCATCCCCACCCCAAGGCCCCGTGAGAGGGTTGTATTTCTCCCCCATTTCTTCCGCGGACTGGGCTTTCCTCTTCATCCGTTCGTCCGGGGGCTCATGTTCTACTATGGCCTAGACTTCCACGATCTGGCCCCGAACTTCATCCTCAACATCTCGGCGTTCATCGTCGTGTGCGAGGCCTTCCTCTGCATCCAGCCCCACTTCGGCTTATGGCTGAAGACTTTTAATGTCAAGCCGAAGGTAGTGGGCGGCCGCCAAGCGGAGTGCGGAGGTGCCACGGTGGGCCGGATGGCCAATGTCCTATGGCTCGAGGGATCCTTTGTGTAGACAATAAAGGGGTGGCAATCGGGGTGGTTCTACATCACCGAGCCGCGTGACCCCAAATGGGCGGCGGCCCCCGAATTCCGATCTGGCTTCCCCACATGGCTCACTTCCTGGAAAGAGACGGGCCTAACATGGGGAGATTCGGAAGAGCTGACCGGACTTCAGACCTGCGTCCAAAAGCTGGTGAACAAGAATCTCAAGCTCGTCAACGTAGTCCAGGTCATGCTTATCCGCCGGATCCTCCCATGTCAACAACGGGCCTTCAAATTGTGGGAGTTTGATCCGGCACAACACCAAACCTTGAGCAAGCTCTTCGACACTACGTACGAAGATGCCTGGAAGGTGCTGTTTAAGGGCGCCGAGGCCCCCGCATCCGCTACCGAAGATCGCGGATTCAGCTCGCGGCGTCAGGCCAGCGAGGTAAGCTATTCTACCCTTTACGGGACTCTTGTTTTTCATAGTCTGACTCTATGCGGAATCTAAACTCCCTTACCTTTGATAGGACTAGCTGAAGAAGTCCGGGCAGGTTAACTGTCCGGCTCCCTTACCAGAAGACCCAGCGGACGCCCGATTGACGGGGCTGCTGGTTCCGGCACCTCATGTAGTGCCAGAGAAGAAGGCCAAGAAGAAGGCCACGGGGACTCGAAAGAGTTCCTGGCACCTGGTGGTGTTGGATTCATCGCCTGACAACCCCGAAGCACCCTCCTCCTCTGAGGACGAGGAAGAGGAAGAAGAAGAAGCCTCTCCCCCTCCAGCGGGGGGAGGAAAGAAAAGGAAGGCCGCCCCAACTGGGGAGGCCGGAGGGTCCAAGAAAGGGAAGACCCTTCTACCGGACTACGCCTCCGATGCCGAAGACGGCGGGGAGGAATGGCCATCCAGGGTCAAGCCCCTGGCAAAATCGTAAGTGTCCAGATACCAGAATAACTTATGGTGCTCCTCTATTATTCGGTATTTTCTGACGCCGAATTCAATCATGCAGTCCGCCCAAGGCTCAGCTCGGCGATTCGTCGAGCGGCTCCCTAGATTCGTCGGATGTGAATAGTGTTTCACTTACGATGGTTTCCTCCCCGCTCCCTATGAACGACGCCGAGGTGGAGTCCCAAAAGGGACTAAACCAGGAGGAGGTGGTCCTGGAGGCGCTGCAAGGCGACCTCCCGGACTCTAGGCCCAAAGGGGGTAAAGCCCCAGAGGGATCTCAGTCCGGCCCTGGGCCAGACACTACTCCGGAACCATCAACGGTTCTAGAGACCGGTAGGCGGCGCCTTCACAAGAAGGGCACGCCTATGACGCCGGCGGCCTCCGTCCAACCGGAGGCACCGGACGATTGGCTGGAGGCGCTTAACGGCGCCTCCATCGACGAGGAACACCGCACTGTTATGAGTGCGGTGATCCAGAGGGTTCAGTCCGCCAAGAGCGGGCTGACAGAAGCCTGTACAAGCCTGTTAATAGGCTTTGAGGTATGTATTCAAAACATATAAAAATGTTACCGCATAGACAGTAGCCCCTGATGCTCAGTTTGGTGTTCGGAAAGAAAAGCCGAGCTGAGGATCTAAAAAGATATTATGCAAGAGTCTAACATAAATATGTCAATATGGGAATGCAGGCTACGCTGCTGACCTCTGTCGCACTGACTGCGGAGGTCAATGCATTGAAGGAGAGTCTCGAGCGGTCCGAGAACGAGCTCGGCCATGCCAAGAAGCAGCTCGAGGACAAGGACGGTATGTAATACCGTATGTAAATATATATAGAAATACCTTGTTGTAAAAAATGATAGGACCAAAGCGAATGTTGCAAGGGCCACGACCGAGGTGGCGACCCTGAAGGAAGCGGTGTCCAAGGCCGAAAACAGTGCGGCCTTGGAGCGCACCGAGCGAGAGAAGCAGGAGGCGCGGGTGGCGGAGGTGCGACAAGAGCTCCAGGCTCTCGTGGAAAAACACGAGAATTTGGAGCGTGACTCGAAGACTCGAGAGTCCGAGCTCGGCTCTTGAGATTGCCAAGACCGCTAAGGCCAAAGCCCAGAAGGCCCTCCAGGAGATCGAGGCGATAAAGAAAATAGCGGCGGGTAAGGCATTCTTTATGCAAAGCAAGCATATAAAAGTGAATTATCTGTTACTTACCCGAATCCGGAGCTCTCTAGGAGCGTTCGCCGATCTGCCCCATAGTGTGTCTGATGCTGCCGCATTCTACCGAGCCGAGGAGGGGAGCTCGACGGAAAAGGTGTTCTGGTCTCAATATGCTGAGGCCGGACATCCGGTGCCCCTGAGCAACCAGCTGAAGCAGCTGGTCGAGCTCCACAAGGTGGCCGAACAGGCCATGAAGGGCCTCATAGTTCGGCTGTGGCCTAGAGAAGCCATGCCTGGGAGTTACTTTGGTCTGGTGTGGCGGCTGGTGGACGCTTGTCCATGGATTGAAGTCATCAAGCGCTCCGTCTGTATTGAAGGTGCCCGTCAGGCCCTCGCCCGTGCTAAAGTGCACTGGGGCAAGCTGGACGCTGAGAAGATATTGACGGACGCGCCACCGCCGGGCAAGGAGTATCGCACGCCCGAGATGTATTATAAGGGCGTCCTGAAGGGTGCCCGCCTTATAGCGGGTGAATGCTCCAAAGATGTAATTTTTGAGTAGACTCGCATCTGTTATCCTGTACGCTGAAAACTTTGTTCATATGCACTAAGCAATGCTTGTTAATTTAAAATATTACCTTCTGTGCGGCCGTTTATTAAATCTAAGAGATGCAAGCCGTCGGCTTCTACCCCCATGCCACGAGTGCTGGGGTGTTCGGGATAAACCTGAGCGCTCTTGTTCCCATTCTTGGGTCCATCTAGGGAGGCGCTCAGCACAACGAACAAGGCCATCAGACTTATAATGCTTTATCACTCTCACTTAGCCATAGAATTCTATAATTTTAAATTTCGGCGAAGCCCCTAGTATTCGGAAGACCGAGTTCGGGGTGCTATCCACGCCTAGGCCAGATAAATCCGGCTCCTTGCTCTAAGCGGCATAAGTCTTTAGGGACTCAAAAAACCTCGCGAACAGCGACCGGTCTCTCACACTATCATGACGGTCAATTTTAGCTTTCTCTACTGAGGTGTTAACCCAACTCAACTGGGGCACAATCGCAGTAGTTCTCCCAGCGCTACCTTAGCCAAAATTGCGGAACGTAAGGTACCAAAACATGGGAGCCGGGCAAACCCAACTATTGACCCAAGACATGATTCGGATCCGATGCATATAGTGCTATAAGTTCGGGGTGCCGCACTCATGAGAGTGTTCGCTCTTCTCACACCATGTTATGGGGTGCTTAAGCCCCTGGTGTATTGGCTGTACCAAAGTGTACGATTGCATAATGTCATGACTGAACATATTTGTATAAAAATAGATGAATACAATAATAGATAAGAGCTATGTATTGTTTATTAAAAATGGCTTCTATGAAAGCAGAACGATACAAATAGTGCGATAAGCAAGAGATGGGATTATTTGACATGTCCCCCTCCAGGGGCAAGCTGCGGGACTTTAAGTAAAACAGGTATTTAACTCGTTATAGAGATCACCTGGACATTTTGACGTGGCTTGTTCTCTCCCTGGCTGTTGCATCGTGTGTTCGGGGAGTGTATTGCCGGACAGGCCTTCCGAATAGTTAGGTCCTAAAAGTATATAAAAAAAAGGAAACGGCAGAATAGGGAGCCCCTAAGTGCGGTTGAGCCGCATTCTGGGCGTGCCGTAGTTGTGCCCCTCCCCTTATGCCCATGGTATTTCCAAAGCGTAATTATGTACGCGGGGTACCGATATCACCATCTGGCGAGGGCTGGGGCTGGGGCCGCACTGCTATGCTTGCTCGGGACGTGCCAGCCGGTTTTGTTCTAGGTTACTTCGGGTGCGCTTGACGTTGTCCGGATGTTTAACACCCGGATTGGAGAGTTGCCTTGAGAGGCTGCTCTGTACTTCCGCCGCCAGGGCCGCCGTGTGCTCCTCCATTCGGAGAGAGTGTTCGGTGTTTCTATTTACCGTAATGACTCCGCGAGGGCCTGGCATCTTGACCTTGAGGTATGCATAGTGCGGCACCGCATTGAATTTTGCGAATGCGGTTCGTCCGAGCAGGGCGTGATAGCCACTGCGGAATGGGACTATGTCGAAGATTAACTCTTCGCTTCAGAAATTATCCGGGGATCCTAAGACCACTTCAAGTGTAACCGAGTCTATACAGCTGGCTTCTACACTTGGTATGACGCCTTTAAAGGTTGTCTTTGTGGGTTTAATCCTTGACGGATCTATACCCATTTTTCACATTGTATCCTGATAAAGCAGGTGCAGGCTGCTGCCGCCATCCATGAGGACTCAAGTGAGGTGAAATCTGTCAATGATTGGGTCTAGGACCAATGCGGCGAATCCGCCGTGACGAATGCTAGTGGGGTGGTCCCTTCGATCAAAAGTGATCGGGCAGGAGGACCATGGGTTGAACTTTGGGGCGACTGGCTCCAACGCATAGACGTCCTTGAGAGCACGCTTCCACTCCCTTTTGGGGATATGGGTTGCGTATATCATGTTCACCGTCTGTACTTGCGGGGGAAGCCCTTCTGTCCTCTGTTGTTCGGCGGCCAGGGCTCCTCGTCATCGCTACACAGCCCCTTGTCTCTAGTTTCGGCACTTAACTTGCCTCCCTGCTTGAACACCCAACAATCCTTGTTGGTGTGGTTGGCTGGTTGTTCGGGGGTGCCGTGTATCTGGCACGAGCGATCGAGTATCCGGTCTAAACTGGATGGGCCTGGAGGGTTTCTTTTGAATGGCTTCTTCCGCTGACCGGGTTTAGAGCCTCTGAATCCGGCATTAACTGCCGTATCCTCAGTATTGTCGCCGTTAATGCGGTGCTTGTGCTTGTTGCGACGTGACCTGCCATTGTTGTCCTTGGTATCCGAATTGCCAGGGCTCTTGGTTATGTTATTGCTACGAGCTAGCCAGCTGTCTTCTCCCGCGCAAAAGCGGGTCATGAGTGTTGTGAGGGCTGCCATAGATTTCGGCTTCTCCTGTCCTAGGTGCCGGGCAAGCCATTCATCTCGGATGTTGTGCCTGAAGGCTGCAAGGGCCTCGGCGTCCGGACAGTCGACTATTTCATTTTTCTTGGTTAGGAACCGTGTCTAGAATTGTCTGGCCGATTCCTCTGGCTGCTGGATTATGTGGCTTAGGTCATCGGCGTCTGGTGGTCGCACATAAGTGCCCAGGAAGTTGTCAAGGAATGCGGATTCCAGGTCCTCCCAGCAACTAATTGACTCTGCTGGCAGGCTGTTAAGCCAATGCCGAGCTGGTCCTTTAAGCTTGAGAGGGAGATATTTGATGGCGTGTAGATCATCACCACGGGCCATGTGGATATGAAGGAGATAATCCTCGATCCATACCGCGGGATCTGTTGTGCCATCGTATGATTCAATGTTTACGGGTTTAAAACCCTCGGGGATTTGATGATCCATTACTTCGTCTGTGAAGCATAGTGGGTGTGTGGCGCCCCTGTACTGGGCTATATCGCGACATAGCTCGGATGAGCTTTGTCTGTTGTATTTGGCTATGCCGTATTTATCATATCCGGCGTGACGGTTATCGTCACGTGACGTAGGGCGCCCACGCGATCCGTAGATCGATCTTGTTTCCCTTGCCTTATCCTCCAATATGTCTCGCAGGTCTGTTGCGTTTCCCCGTGCTCTGGTATTCTTGGAGCGGCGCCGGGGTGCGGCTTGGGTTGAGGGCCGAAAGGCCTCTCTGTCGCGGCCACAGGGTGGCCGATCGGGCGCATCGTACGCTGGTGATGTAGATTTAGTTGCTTCCTCCTCTAGTTGGGGTAGCAGCCTGCGCTTTGGGTAACTCTTGGAGAAGCGTTCGAGTTTATACTCTTCGGCCGCCATGATGAGGACATGACTACCTTGGATATGACCAAAAATATTGCATATATGCATATTTGTCAGGTGATTTCTAGTGCAAACTATTCAATAATCTATTTATGTTATCCAGAACAAAAATACTTCACACACTTTTGTGTTTTGTCTAATTGCAGGTGTATGGGACATTTGTACAATCCACATATGAAGATAAGGAAGAAAGAGATGTTTATTTGCTGTCCAAAAAGTTCTCTCACGTCACTTTTGACCCAAGAGAAGATAGAGTCCAAGTCTCTCACGTTGTGGATTCAGATTCGGACTGCACAGACACACCTGACTCAAAACACACACAAGTTTTTCATACGGACTCCGAATTGGGTGATTCTTTTTTTGTTGGAAACTAGATTTCGTGCACTTTCCAACCCAATTGGAATCACCTTCAAATTCGTCCGGAGCGTTGAGTTGTGGACGAAACAATCTGATGCTGCAGCAGAATCTGAGTCAAACTACAAGTCCAAAGGTGTTACATCACCTCCACTTGGGCCCATTGGCCTTGTACGACCAAGATTTAGTTTTAGGCTGCCTTGGGACGTCCTTCCACCTCCTTGGCCGCCACCCCTTGCTCCTATATAAGTAGATCCATCTAGTAGCTTTTCCTTGGGATTTGTTTAGTTAAAAGTTAGCCATTGCAACTTCGTGTACTTTGTTTGTGTCCAACGACCAGACCAAGACCGTTTACGGATCCCCACCTTTATCAATACTTCATCTATATTCACAATATTCTTGTTTAGCGATTGCTCTGATACCACTTAAAAGAGGCGAGGGTGTCCCAATCTTGATAAAGCATGAATATATGAGTAACTTGCATAGTTCATAAAATCTAAAGCCAAAAAATTAGCACAAGAAGTAGAAGGCATGAAAATATTGCAACTCAGTTTGCACATATAAGTGAAGCTCTTATTCATTTCAAAAGATTGACAATGTTCATCATTAAACCATCCCAACATTGGTGAATAAACCTTACTTGCATCAAATTTACATGCTACAACATGCTTAAATAAGCAAACATGCAATAAGTCATTCAACACAGAATCATCACCAAGATTAGAGGTCATATCAAAATGATTAAACATTGGTTCTTTTGCATCAATAGTTAATTCAATGGGTGCACTCAAAATTGTTGGTATTTCAGTTGTTTGATCACATGGCAAAGTCAAATTATCAACGTAGTCCTCTAAAATAGGTGGTGTGATCAAAGTAGTGGGTAGCTCATCAGATGGTGCATTCAAATTGACAAGGCATTCATCATTCTCATGTAGAGATGGAAGATCAGTACCTTTGTCATTACCTCTTATGATCAACTCAGATGATGTAGCCACTCTCGGGGGCGATGTGTCACATGGTGGAGGTGATGTAGTCCTGACAACAAAGGATGTGGTTGTCATAGTATGCCTAGTAGTTGAAGGAACAATCATATCAACTCTTGGAATGTGCACCGTGCGCTTGTTCTCCTCGTGGCTAACACGTCGTTTTATTTCCTGTTCAGCTTTGCAAGCAAGATGAAACAAATGGTCCATAGGATAACACTCTTCATGAATTAGTATCTCTTGAATATCACAGTTTAATCCTCCCCAAAATCTATCCATAAAATCATCTTCACTTTCTTCTAAAGAGGAATGCAACAAGGTAGTTTGTAAATCATCATAATATTTTGTTACAGTTTCACTACCTTGTTTTAAGTGTTGCAACTTCTTAATCATGTCACGAGAATAATAAGCAGGGACGAAAGTATGTCACATGGCAAGTTTCAAATCATCCCAAGTAGTAGGTATATAATCAGGGTGTAACCGACAATATTCACTCCACCAAACCAAAGCATAACCAGTGAAAGAACCAACCGCAACCTTAACCTTTTTATGTTCATCAAGATTATGGGAAGCAAATATATTTTTTATGTCAAACTCCCATTCAATATATAAAGCAGGTTTAAAACGGCCATTAAATGGTGGTATAGATACATTAACCTGATCATGTGCATTTGGATGTTTGTGCACCTCTCGTGACGGTTGTGGTATTTGCAAAGGTGGTGGCACGTCTCCCGAGATCGACAAAGCCCATGAATTGACTCTGGATCCTGTCATGATTAGTAGAACAAGAAACAAAACCCAAAAATAATGTTCCTACAACTACTAGGATGTGGTGGTAAAACGCTCACAGTAAAGCAAATATCAATGTCTTACAAGTTCTTACCATGCAGCAGGCGGTGATCGGCAACCAGCGGTGTCAAGTAACTCCGAATATTGAGTAAAGCGATTGCCAGGGGAGCGTACGTATACACGGTGTAGAAATATGTGGAGCTGGGTTGGCTATATATAGTAGCAAAAGATTAGCAATAATCAATTCAAAGATGCAATGTTGAATAAACGCTCAACGACGGTACTGTGCTGGTCCTAGGCTAGACCGGACTAGAGACGCGAGCCTAGAACACTAATGAGGTCACGGCGTAGCACAACTAGCATCAATGAAGGATACTAACTAGCTCTTGACAGCAAGATATAAGTGAAGATCAGAACAACAGTGAAGATAATGAGGTGAAACAACAGCCAAGCAGGATATATCAACAACTTTGTCTCCAACTTTCCTCTGAAAAAGTTTGTGCCGATTTTTTTGTTTTTTTTTCTCTCTTTTTTTTCCTCACACTTTTTTTTTCTTTCTCTCCTTTTTTTTCTCTGACTTTTTTTTCTCCTTTTTTCTCTCTCGTTTTTTTTCTCTCTTTTTTCTCCGTCTTTCCAAAACAAACTACATAAGATGCAGATTGGATCAAGTGAAGATGTGAACGATCTCAACTATTATTATGACAATGAATGGTGGGTAGCACGTGGTGGAAATTGATGGATGGGTGGTGGACAGTGGAAGAGATAATGATGCAGCGGTGGCGTGACTAATGTGAACAGAACTCGAAACTCTGAACGACCTAGACACTAAGACCAGCAACTCGACACGACGATGCAACCGATAATTCAACTATGCAAGCAATGAAAAGAAAATTGCAAAGGCTCAGACTGGCTTGGACAAAGGATGAATAGATCTAACTCTTTTTTATGGATTTTTCTTGGACAATAGGTAAGAAAATAAATCTAATCTAGGAAAACTGGAAATTCTCACCGAGCAACCTGAAAACTGATACCACTTAATAGAGGCGAGGGTGTCCCAATCTTTCGATGAGATGATAACTATCGATTTGATGGAGACGACTTTGACGATCCGACTACAAACGTGCACGACGTTGCGCCTTAGCAATCGCTAAACCAACTTCGAGAGGTTATTGACCACGCCAGAGCACAATCAACCTGACCACGAAGGTCTATTCCTGCAAGCAATCGAAGAACAAGCAAGAATATGATAAAGCAATCTGAATATTGCGAATATAGATGAAGTATTGATAAAGGTGGGGATCCGTAAACGGTCTTGGTCTGGTCGTTGGACACAAACAAAGTACACGAAGTTGCAATGGCTAACTTTTAACTAAACAAATCCCAAGGAAAAGCTACTAGATGGATCTACTTATATAGGAGCAAGGGGTGGCGGCCAAGGAGGTGGAAGGACGTCCCAAGGCAGCCTAAAACTAAATCTTGGTCGTACAAGGCCAATGGGCCCAAGTGGAGGTGATGTAACACCTTTGGACTTGTAGTTTGACTCGGATTCTGCTGCAGCATCAGATTGTTTCGTCCACAACTCAACGCTCCGGACGAATTTGAAGGTGATTCCAATTGGGTTGGAAAGTGCACGAAATCTAGTTTCCAACAAAAAAAAGAATCACCCAATTCGGAGTCCGTATGAAAAACCTGTGTGTGTTTTGAGTTAGGTGTGTCTGTGCAGTCCGAATCTGAATCCAGAACATGAGAGACTTGGACTCTATCTTCTCTTGGGCCAAAAGTGACGTGAGAGAACTTTTTGGACAGCAAATAAACATCTCTTTCTTCCTTATCTTCATATGTGGATTGTACAAATGTCCCATACACCTGCAATTAGACAAAACACAAAAGTGTGTGAAGTATTTTTGTTCTGGATAACATAAATAGATTATTGAATAGTTTGCACTAGAAATCACCTGACAAATATGCATATATGCAATATTTTTGGTCATATCCAAGGTAGTCATGTCCTCATCACACCAGGACTTTAGTCCATCTGTCGGCTAGCAAGTCTTGGTCAGCTCTAAGTTGCTGTTGTTTTTTCTTGAGGCTCCTCGCCGTGGCCATAAGCCTGTGTTTGAACGCTCTTGTTCGACGGGATCCTCTGGCACGACGAATTCGTCGTCGTCGAGGCTTGCCTCGTCTTCGGAGGGAGACATATAATTGTCGTCCTCGACCTCCCTGTCTGCCGCTCTCTCATGAGGGCTGATTCCTCCGTCCTCCTACGCTGAATCCTGCTGGAGGGGGCTGTCTTCGGCACTGTCCGGGGTGTTGATGTCTCCAGTGCCGGACTCGCCGTTTTGCTTTGGCGGGATTTAGAGCGGCGCCGTTGACGTCGGCGCTTGGGTTGCTTCTTGGAGGGGTCGTCCTCCGTTTTTTCACCGCCATCCCGTGCTTTGGGGGTGTCCACCATGTATATGTCATATGACGAGGTGGCCTTCTAGTGCCCTATAGGTGCTGGTTCTTGGTCGTCTCCTTCATTAGCGTCCATACCGTCGATGTCTTCGGAGTCGAAGTCGAGCATGTCGGTTAGATCGTCGACAGTGGCTACAAAGTGGGTGGTGGGTGGGTTTCGAATTTCTTCATCGTCCGCATCCCAACCATGCTGACCATAGTCCGGCCAGGGCTCTCCTGACAAAGAGAGAGACTTTAGTGAATTCAGGATATCGCCAAAGGGCGAGTGCTGAAAGACGTCCGCGGCGGTGAACTCCATGATCGGAGCCCAATCGGGTTCGATCGGAAGGCGTGCGGATTCGGAGTCCGGCACCTTGGAGTCACAGGCCTTGCAAAGGACTAGGCTGGTATTCGGCTCTATCACTGTAGAGATTGCGGCTCCTGGGGCGGCGTCCAACCATATGTCCCCGACTGGTGTAGTCGGCTCCGAGCTAACGGTCGGAGCGGACACCTGAGCGGCGCTTTGGGCGCTGTCCGGTGGCAGAGCTAGATCATGCCCATCGTGAGAGTGCGGCGCGCTCGGCTGTGGCTCGAATCCATCGAAGATCAAGTCCCCACGGATGTCGGCCGTGTAGTTTAAGCTTCCAAACCTAACCTGATGGCCAGGGGCGTAGCTTTCGATCTGCTCCAGATGGCCAAGCGAATTGGCCCGCAGTGCGAAGCCGCCGAATACAAAGATCTGTCCGGGGAGAAAAGTCTCACCCTGGATCGCGTCGTGGTTGACGATCGAAGAAGCCATCGGGCCTAAGGGTGACGACACAGATGAACTCTCAATGAAAGCACCAATGTCGGTGTCGAAACCGGCGGATCTCGGGTGGGGGGTCCTGAACAGTGCGTCTAGGCGGATGATAACAGGAGACAAGGGACACGATGTTCTTATCCAGGTTCGGGCCCTCTCGATGGAGGTAAAACCCTACTCCTGCTTGATTAATATTGATGATATGGGTAGTACAAGAGTTGATCTACCACGAGATCAGAGAGGCTAAACCCTAGAAGCTAGCCTATGGTATGATTGTTGTTCGTCCTACGGACTAAAACTCTCCGGTTTATATAGACACCGGAGAGGGCTAGGGTTACATAGAGTCGGTTACAATGGGAGGAGATCTTCATATCATATTGCCAAGCTTGCCTTCCACGCCAAGGAAAGTCCTATCCGGACATGGGACGAAGTCTTCAATCTTGTATCTTCATAGTCCGGGAGTCCGGCCAAAGGTCATAGTCCGTCCATCCGGACACCCCCTAATCCAGGACTCCCTCAGTAGTTGTACACGGTTCGTAGATGTTCGAGCCATCGGTAGAGGTACTTGTCGCATCATCGGGCGTAGTCGACCTTGGCGTATTCGTGCGTAGGGGTACTTGCCAAAATCCAAGGAACAATAGTGGTACATGGTCTTCACTTTGTAGTCGGACTTGGCGAATCCGCGTAGTGGTACTTGTCGGTCTCGGTCAGGGCGTTCCTGGTCTTGAGAAAGTCCCCGAAAGAGAGCTTGGCGTCCACAAGGACATGGAGCTGCGGTCTTGGCATCGGGCAGGGGATCGAAGGCCAACGAGGGTTGCGTGGGTGTTGGAGGCGGGGCCGGTCGATGTTGTCCGATCAAGGACGAAGCCGGAGAAGTAGGGGTGGAGCTGGGAAGAAGCGGCTGCAGCAGGAGCTTGTGGTCGGGTTGGCCATGGCGTGGAGGATGAACCAGGTGGCCTCAGCGAGGAGGCGCGATGGCAGGGCCGACGGAAGCAGCAACTCGGACAGCAAGGCATGGCCATGGAAGGAGCCTGGACGCGAGGGACACTAGCGGCGGGGTCGCGCGCGAGGTGGCCCTCCTGGTTGTCACCGACGGCGGCGGGTGGCGAGCGAGTGAGGGGATCGGGCGCGATGCTGGATCTAGGAGAGGAACACTCGTGTGCGTGGGTGCTGGCGACGCAAGGGAATCGAGAGGAGGGGTGTTGGGGATCGAGGCTCGCTAGGGTTAGATAGGCAGGGGCCGGCTGGGCCTTTGGCCAAATGGGCTGCGGGGAAGCAGGCCGGCTTGGCTGCTAGGCTCTCTTCTATCTCTCACTCCAAAGAAAATAAAACAAAACAAAGATAAGAAAGAAAAGAAAGGGAGGTTAGGGGAATAAGTTGGACACACAGATAATTTTCCCGGACTCTCAAAAATGTGTTTGTTCCAGGAAAATGGGAATGGCCATGCTTGCAAGATTTAAATTCAAACTCATTTGAATTTAATTCAAATGGTTTGAACTAGGACAAGGTTTAGGAGTGGCCAAAATGCTGAGATTTTTGGTGGAGCTCCGGAAAGTGATGAAAGAATTTATGGGCAAAGTTGGAGAGTAAGAATTGAGATAACAAAGGCATGGAATATTTATTTGCAAGTGTGTTATGATCTATTCCAAATAATGGAATATTTAATATAGCTCTCTATCAATATTGAGAGACTTTTATATGTTATAAAGAGAAATCACCATGTGAAATCCCTCGATTTAAATGGATCGAAGATCCATGCAATTTCTTTAGATGAGTTCTAAAAAGAGTTGCATGATGACATGATACAATGCAAATGATGCAATGATGAATGCAATAAACAAAACAAAACACACGGCGGCAACGAGAAATATAGAATAGCTGGATGTCTCATGGAGCGTCGGTCTCGGGGCGTCACAACTCTCCCACACTATCAGAGGATCTCGACCCGAGATCCTAGGGATGGCACCGGGGGAAACAGAAGATGAAGAGGTAAAACAAAGTTGCTTCTTTGACAAATGAGTGAAACCAATGAACGTTGAGAGGTTGAAAACTTGAAAGAAAGAACACAGCCGAGTTGAACGAAATTGAAAACACTCCGTTAGAAAAGAGGAACAAGGAACATTGCGAAAGTATTGTAGGTTGAAAGACATAAAACAAGAGCTTAACGAACCAAAAGAATATGAAAGCACACCGGTATAACGAAATAGCCAAGAAACAAGAATGACAGAATTTGGACAGCACTCCGGTAGAAAAGAGAAGGAAAACTTGATAAGATGAATAGAACTTGAAAGGAGAACACCACACTCCGGTTAAATGGATAAGCAATAAAAAGAAAAGAATATGATCTTGACAAAACGAGATGATGGGTGAAGAGAGCAACATCACAATGCCTCCGGAAGAAATGAAAGAATGGAATGAAAAGAACGGAGAGAAAAAACAACATGTTCTACCTCAAATCAATTTGAGAGAGCATCCTTAAAAGAAGGATTGAACGGAGTTGTTGAAGAATCAACAATCAAATGATATACTCCTCGTGAGCGTATGAAAGCATCTCAAAACTAGAGGTGAGATTCTGCCACTAACGGGAACAATTGCTTGCCTGAGATCAACCAAGAGATGAAAAACTTCTTCCACCAAGATGATAAAGAGATAACTTGGATCATTGATAAGCACCACAAATAGCAACATTCCTTAGGGAAGGCTTTAGGTGAAATATATATCATGATAACTCCAACAAAGAAATTATCATGGGTTGAAACAACTCATGAAAAAGAGAAAATGATGGTTTTACAATATCTCATTCCTGAAAAGTTGTGAATCATGAAACACTAAGGGAAATTGTCAAGAGTGACATAAAACCATCTCAAAAGATAAGATAGAAGAAATTGCACTTCAGAATGCACGATGAAGGATGCTTGAAGTCCTCCAACAAGAATCTTGAAGAACACTTCAAGAATGAATTAAATCCTTGATGAACCACCATGTTGAGCCTCGATGAAGAACTCCGGATAGGAAATGATAACATAAAGGAATTGAAGGTTGAAGCAAACAAGATTGAAGTCCTTCAATGATTTAGATGGAGCTTCGTGACAAGACATCCAAGAAAACTTGGAACTCCAGAAAGAAAGGTGAGCAACTTGAATCGAGAATTGATACCACGAATGAACTCTGGAGGAAGGAATGAAATCACCTTGAGGGAAAACAAGAATCAGGATTATGTCATGCTTACCCTTCACCATCTTAAATTGATGACAAGCAATGGATAGGCATGCTACTTATTCTCGTTGAAAGGATTAAGAGAGATATAGCGCAAGTTTGAATAAGTTCTTCAGAAAACCACCGGTAGGAATTGAAAATGAATGTAGCAAAGGGACGAATCACCGGGAAGAACTGGAAAATGAACAAAGATCCTTGGGGAAAATTAGATACAAGAGAAAGAAGAGATCACGAGCTGACTAGAGCATACTTGAGCGATGCACCGGTAAGATTTGGAGAACGAGAGCTGAAAGCTGAGAATGAATAATTCTGAGATGATGGGCTCCAGAGAATCAAACTGAAAAGACTCCTGAATTGCTCCGGATGGGTGAAAAGAATTCTCACAATCCAAACAATTATAGAGGATGGCATGAATCTATAACCATGAATCTTCGAGAGAACGGACAAGATTTAAGAGAAACTCTTCTTTGGTATTCAAAGCTGAGAATGACGACGATGAACCACCAAAATTGTTGAGACACTCCGGAACAATGAAGAATAGAGAGGTTGAACCAATGATGAAAATGTTTTCAAAGCGATCTTGGACAAGGCATATGACTGATGAAATCCATTCTTACGTCACACTTTGAAAAGAATTAGGAATGTCTCTGAAATAATGAGAAGAGTCAGGTAAGATCCTGGGAAAAAATCATGTGGGTTAGGGCCCACTGAAGAGAAAACACCGTTGCAAATGATTGCGGAATAGATGATGCACCGGAACAACCGAAAGACTTGAATGAGGTGACAACCTCGAATTAATTCAAACATAGACGAATCTCATGAGATGTCTTGAGCACTCCGGAAGGATAAACTGGCGAGAGGCGAACGAGCAAGAGGAAACATTTGATCCAAGGAAAAGAATATGATCACCCCAAAAAAAACTTGGAATCCACCGGAAAGAAACAAGACGAATCAATGATGAACTTGACGAGAACTCACCGATTGAAATGATCGAGGAAAGACTGAAAAGGATCTGCACGAATGAAATAGATGCCCAAACAGAGACTCAGACTCTGGGAAGAAAAAGGGGTGGGGGCAGGAAAAACAGAGGCAAACTTGAAACGGGGGACCGAGGAATACCTTGAAGAGAAAACACCGGTTGAAACAATTGAGGAAAGAATGCAAAGACTTCGCACGAGTAGGATGGACACTCAATTACGGACTCCGGATGCGAGAAGAAAAGGGGTGGGCGGGTGAGAAAAAGAAAACAACTGAGGACGGGGAAACAACTTCGTTGAGAAAGAAGTGAGGATTAATCTTGCAAAACACAAAGAGGGTCGAGTCAACTTGACGAGAAATGTACCAGATGAAAAGAGCTGAGAACCAACGAACAAAAATCTAACCGCGTGATCCTAAAGAAAAATTTGAAGGGGAAGAGGAGTAATTCAAAACACCTACGTCAAGATTCCTCACCAGAGCGACGAAGGGGCTGAGGAAAAAGAATTCCTACTCTCCGATATAACTAGACTCCGAAAAACAGTTTTCTTCTAGACTCGACAACGGCCAACAATCAAGGGGGCTCCTATGGTCGATCGAGGCTCTGATACCAACTTGTCACGCCCAATATGCGACCCTATCCTAAAGGAACTCGGAGTCCCACCAAGGATAGAAGCACATATTGGAGACACTTTTGCAAGGTGGATATCATTACATCGTACCATTACATAATAGTTGGGGATACATACAAGAGGCATACAATGCCACATGAATACAACAACATCATACATAAGAGCGACATTCGATTACGGATGAAACACAAACATAAACTCAAACGACATCCACCCTGCTAGCCCAGGCTGCCGACCCGGAACCTATCCCCTAAACGACGCCACTAAGCATGATATGGTGGCTAACTTACGAGTACAAGAGTAAGATGAGAAGCTACGCAAATGGTCGCCAACTAGTAATGATCAAGTGATCCTGAACTACTTACGTTCAAACATAACCCCACCGTGTTCTCTTCTCGACCCTCTCGAAAAGAGACCATCACGATTACACACGCGGTTGGGTATTTTAATTCGAATCTGGTGTCAAGTTCTCTACAACCGGACATTAAAAATTCCCATCTGCCACATAACTGCGGGCAAGGCTTTCAAAAGTTTAAACCCTGCAGGGGTGTCCCAACTTAGCCCATTATAAGCTCACGATCTGCGGAGACAATCCTCCATCGCTGGAAATCCGATCAGACTCGGGGTCCCGGTGCACAAGACATTTCGACAATGGTAAAACTAATCCAGCAAAGCCTCCCAGCGTGTCGACACCCTGATAGTAGCCGCACGTATCTAGTCTCAGGACACATCTGGATGGGAAAGCCTACGAGTAAAACCAGATCCTCGGGTCGCCCCATGGTGGCCCCGCAGTCCGCCCATTGGGGACCAACACCATCAGCACTGGCCCCGCCCTGTATGTAGAAAAATCCTCGGGTTCATGACGCCCTATGCAAATTTATTATTTAGTTTAAGTAGTATTATGGAAAATGTTAAAACCAATGTTGGGCCTTGCTGGAAGAGTTTTATTCAAAGCGAACTGTCAAGAGGGTCCCATAAACCCACACCGTGTTAGGGACGCAAAATCAAGGAACATAACACCGGTATGACGGAAACTAGGTTGGCAAGAGTGGAAGAAAACACCAGGCATAAGGTCGAGCCTTCCACCCTTTACCAAGTATATAGATGCATTAATTAAATAAGATTTATTGTGATATCCCAACATAAACATGTTCCAACATGGAGCAATCTTCAACTTCACCTGCAACTAACAATGCTATAAGAGGGGCTGAGCAAGAGTCGTAACTTAGCCAAACAATGGTTTGCTGGGAAGGGTGAAAAGGTTAGAGGTTGACATTGAAATTTGGGAGGCTTGATCAACAAGTGATAGGTAGCACAGCATAGCGATAGAGCGAAGCAACTAGCATAGCAATGATAGTAGTGAGATCCAGGGTAACGGTCATCTTGCCTGAAATCCTGCTAGGAAGAAGAATGAGGCCATGAAGAAGACAAACGGGTATAGACGAACCAATCCTCACAATCGCAACGTTACCGGAACTATCAAGAAGAAGCAACACCGAAAAGAAGCAAAAAGCATGGTAAACCAACAAGCATAAACATGGCATGATGCACAAACAAGTATGATGCATGTCTGGTTTAAATAATGCATGGCATGGCAAAGTGCAACAAACAACACTACAATTTAAGTGGAGCTCAATATGCAACGAGTATGCTACTCATGGACGAAACACCACATTCAATTATTTAGTTCTCTCTCGTTTATGCTACTCATCAATATTAAATGTTGTTAAACATGGCAAGAGCTGAAGCATAAATAAACTAACTATTTAGGCAAGTTTAAGTGAGGCCGGAAACAAGAAACAACAATTCTGGTAAAACCCACATGTCATTTAGCAATTTAAAGCAAACCCAATTTTAAACATTTTAATGTTGTTATCATGATGCGGATGACATATGCAAGTTTTATGCAATTTTATGAAAATGTTGACATGAGCATGTTATGAAGCATTTGGTCACCATGGCTGAACAAAAGGGGTGCCACGGCAACTACAACGTAAATGATGCCACGGCAACATTCCGGTGATCTGACAACTCGTCGAGATGTCGGTGCAAAGGAAAGTGTGGATGTACGAAACATGCAAAAGATGGTGGGGTGATCCCGGATTACCGGGTTCCCACGGGTCGACGGCATGGCAAACGAGGAGGAACGTGAAAGGAAAACTCGGACACGGTTCGAACATGAGCATCTCATACAACATGCATTCGTTCACGGGCATCGTCCCGGGGTTATACCTTTGAAGCGTGCCTTTTCGGAGCGGTTCAAGTTCGTTGAGGGAAGTAGACATTCTCGCGATGTAGAGGAAGTAGTGGTACACGACAACGGTAGAGGTACTGGGGATTTTGGTGACAGTACTCGTACACGGTTTGTAGACGTTCGAGTCATCGGTAGAGGTACTTGTCGCATCATCGGGCGTAGTCGACCTTGGCATATCCGTGCGTAGGGGTACTTGCCAAAATCCACAGGAAAAATAGTGGTACATGGTCTTCTCTTTGTAGTCTGACTTGGCAAATCCACGTAGTGGTACTTGTCAGTCTCGGTCAGGGCGTTCCTGGTCTTAGGGAGGTCCCCGAAAGAGAGCTTGGCGTCCACGGGGACATGGAGCTGCGGTCTTGGCATCGGGAAGGGGATCGAAGGCCAACGAGGGTTGCGTGTAAGAGTGCTGCAGGAGAGGCTGGAGTTACGGGCGTTGGAGGCGGGGCCGGTCAATGCTGTCCGGTCGACGACGAAGCCGGAGAAGTAGGGGCGGAGTTGGGAAGAAGCGGCTGCAGCAGGAGCTTGGGGTCGGGTTGGCCATGGTGTGGAGGATGAACCAGGTGGCCTCAGCGAGGAGGCGCGATGGCAGGGCCGACGGGAGCAGCAGCTCGGACGGTGAGGCGTGGCCATGGAAGGAGCCTGGACGCGAGGGACGCTAACGGCAAGGTTGCGCGTGAGGTGGCCCTCCTGGTGGTCACCGACGGCGGCAGGTGGTGAGCGAGTCAGGGGATCGAGTGCGATGCGGGATCGAGGAGAGGAACGCTTGCGTGCGAGTGTGCGTGTGTGCTGGCGGCGCAAGGGAATCGAGAGGAGGGGTGTTGGGGATCGAGGCTGGCTAGGGTTAGATAGGCAGGGGCCGACTGGGCCTTGGGCCAAATGGGCTGCGTGGAAGCAGGCCGGCTTGGCTGCTGGGCTCTCTTCTATCTCTCACTCTAAAGAAAATAAAACAAAACAGAGATAAGAAAGAAAAGAAAGGGAGGTTAGGGGAAGAAGTTGGACACGCGGATAATTTTCCCGGACTCTCAAAAATGTGTTTGTTCCAAGAAAATGGGAATGTCCATGCTTGCAAGATTTAAATTCAAACTCATTTGAATTTAATTCAAATGGTTTGAACTAGGACAAGGCTTAGCAGTGGCCAAAATGCTAAGATTTTTGGTGGAGCTCCGGAAAGTGATGAAAGAATTTATGGGCAAAGTTGGAGAGAAAGAATTGAGATAACAAAGGCATGGAATATTTATTTGCAAGTGTGTTATGATCTATTCCATATAATGGAATATTTAATATAGCTCCCTATCAATATTGAGAGACTTTTATATGTTATAAAGAGAAATCACCATGTGAAATCCCTCTATTTAAATGGATCGAAGATCCATGCAATTTCTTTAGCTGAGTTTTAAAAAGAGTTGCATGATGACATGATACGATGCAAATGATGCAATGATGAATGCAACAAACAAAATAAAACACATGGCGACAACGAGAAACATAGAATACCTGGAAGTCTTCTGGAGCGTCGGTCTCAGGGCGTCACATCAAGATGCTGCAAACCAACTGCAACTTGTTGCAGTCAGTCCTCCTACTAAGATTCATGAGGCAGCTGACACTGCTATTGTTTCTGAAGCTCAAGATATGGTTTCTCTCTCTCTTGTACTGCAATTGGGAGCTGCCTTGGGGTCTGGCTTGGTCCCAGCTTTGCCTTTGGGAGATCCTATGGCAATTACTGAGCAAATTACTTCCACTCATGCTGGTGGATCTTCAAGTGAGGCCACTCATTGCAGTTCTGGCCACATCAATACTTCTAGAGGAAGCCTACAGCCAGTTGAAAACTTGGGGGATCTTCAGTCTAGGCTTCAAGGTAATTGGGTTAATCAAATTAATGAGCATTTCAGCATGGCACCTTCTCTTCTTGGTTTGAAATGCATTCAGATGGCTGCAACTGCTAACAATGACCATGTTGTTTCTGAAGAAGGCCTGCTGCTGTGGAAAAAACACTTTCAAGAGCAATCATTGGAAAAAGAGAGCTCTTTCTCTACCAACATTCTTGTAAGTTGGTTTAATTTTATTGTTCACCTTCTACTGTCCCTGATAAGTTTGATTGGACTGTCAATATGCTAAAGTATGGAATGTGGGACCTTTTCTCTGCTGTGGACAACATGGATCAAGCTATTCTGTTTCACATACCTAATAAGTGTCCTACCTCACATGCACCTATTTGTCAGGCAATTGAGGAACATCTTGCCAAGGACAAGGACAAAGAGAATATTGGAGTGGCTGCCAATATGCAAGATGTGGAGTCCCAGGTTCTACTGCAGCCTTTTGGCACTAACAATTTGAGGAAGAGAAGAAGTGGAAAAACTCCCCTGGTTGAAACAGAGGTAAGGACAAGTGATAAAATTATGAAGGATAATGTTGGTTCCAAAAGAAACTCCTGCTCAAATAATAATTGTCTACCTTGCAATGATGTCCCTCCCATCATACAAAAATCAGTTGTTAAAAATCTCACCGCCTCTTTCTGTAAGGTTGCTGAGAGGGAGCTGGAGGACAAGGTGGCTAAGAAGCCCAGGAGAAGGCAAGATGATGTTTTGGACAAGATGCCCTTGGCCAAAGGAGAAGAAAATACCTCCAACTCTCCATGATGATAGATGCCCTTAGTTGGAGTTGTGTGTTGAGGGGTAGTGTGTTTGGACCCTCATCTTCTATTTTGGATATTGATGAGGACATGACTACCTTGGATATGACCAAAAATATTGCATATATGCATATTTGTCAGGTGATTTCTAGTGCAAACTATTCAATAATCTATTTATGTTATCCAGAACAAAAATACTTCACACACTTTTGTGTTTTGTCTAATTGCAGGTGTATGGGACATTTGTACAATCCACATATGAAGATAAGGAAGAAAGAGATGTTTATTTGCTGTCCAAAAAGTTCTCTCACGTCACTTTTGGCCCAAGAGAAGATAGAGTCCAAGTCTCTCACGTTCTGGATTCAGATTCGGACTGCACAGACATACCTGACTCAAAACGCACACAAGTTTTTCATACGGACTCCGAATTGGGTGATTCTTTTTTTGTTGGAAACTAGATTTCGTGCACTTTCCAACCCAATTGGAAGCACCTTCAAATTCGTCCGGAGCGTTGAGTTGTGGACGAAACAATCTGATGCTGCAGCAGAATCCGAGTCAAACTACAAGTCCAAAGGTGTTACATCACCTCCACTTGGGCCCATGAGCCTTGTACGACCTAGGGTTAGTTTTAGGCTGCCTTGGGACATCCTCCCACCTCCTTGGCCGCCACCCCTTGCTCCTATATAAGTAGATACATCTAGTAGCTTTTTCCTTGGGATTTGTTTAGTTAAAAGTTAGCCATTGCAACTTCGTGTACTTCGTTTGTGTCCAAAGACCAGACCAAGACCGCTTCCGGATCCCCACCATTATCAATACTTCATATATATTTGCAATATTCAGATTGCTTTATCATATTCTTGCTCGTTCTTCGATTGCCTGCAGGAATAGACCTTCGTGGTCAGGCTGACCGTGCTTCCAGCATCGTCAGTAACCTCAGGAGATTGGTTTAGCGATTGCTAAGGCGCAACGTCGTGCACGTTTGTAGTCGGATCGTGAAAGTCGTCTCCACCAAATCGATAGTTATCATCTCATCGAAAGATCGGGACACCCCGCCTCTATCAAGTGGTATCAGTTTTCAGGTTGCTCGGTGAGAATTTCCAGTTTTTCCTAGATTAGATTTATTTTCTTACCTATTGTTCAAGAAAAAGCCACAAAACAAAAGTTAGATCTATTCATCCTTTGTCCTAGCCAGACTGAGCCTTTGCAATTTTCTTTTCATTGTTTGCATTATTGAATTATCGGTTGCATCGCCGTGTCGAGTTGCTGGTCTTAGTGTCTAGTTCCTTTAGAGTTTCGAGTTCTGTTCACATTAGTCATGCAGCCGCTGCATCATTATCCCATCCGCTGTCCACCATCCCATCCACCAATTTCCACCACGTGCTACGCACTGTTTATTGTCATAATCATAGTTGAGGTCACTCACATCTTCGCCAGATCGAATCTGCATCTTATCTAGTTTGTCTTGGAAAGAGGGAGAAAAAGAAGATAAAGAAAAAAAAGAGAGAAAAAAGGAAAGAAAAAAACGAGAAAAAAAGGAGAAAAAAAGTCAGAGAGAAAAAAAGGAGAGAAAGAAAAAAAAGTGTGAGGAAAAAAAAGAGAAGAAAAAAAAACAAAAAAATCGGCACAAACTTTTTCAGAGGAAAGTTGGAGACAAAGTTGTTGATATATCCTGCTTGGCTGTTGTTTCACCTCATTATCTTTACTGCCGTTGTGATCTTCACTTATATCTTGCTGTCCAGAGCTACTTAGTATCCTTCATTGATGCTAGTTGTGCTACGACGTGACCTCATTAGTGTTCTAGGCTCGCGTCTCTAGTCCGGTCTAGCCTAGGACCAGCACAGTACCGTCGTTGAGCGTTTATTCAACATTGCATCTTTGAATTGATTATTGCTAATCTTTTGCTACCATATATAGCCAACCCAGCTCCACATATTTCTACACCGTGTATACGTACGCTCCCCTGGAAATCGCTTTACTCAATATTCGGAGTTACTTGACACCGCTGGTTGCCGATCACCGCTTGCTGCATGGTAAGAACTTATAAGACATTGATATTTGCTTTACTGTGAGCGTTTTACCACCACATCCTAGTAGTTATAGGAACATTATTTTTGGGTTTTGTTTCTTGTTCTACTAATCATGACAGGATCCAGAGTCAATTCATGGGCTTTGTCGATCGCGGGAGACGTGCCACCACCTTTGCAAATACCACAACCGTCACGAGAGGTGCACAAACATCCAAATGCACATGATCAGGTTAATGTATCTATACCACCATTTAATGGCCGTTTTAAACCTGCTTTATATATTGAATGGGAGTTCGACATAAAAAATATATTTGCTTCCCATAATTCCGATGAACATAAAAAGGTTAAGGTTGCGGTTGGTTCTTTCACTGGTTATGCTTTGGTTTGGTGGAGTGAATATTGTCGGTTACACCCTGATTATATACCTACTACTTGGGATGATTTGAAACTTGCCATGCGACATACTTTTGTCCCTGCTTATTATACTCGTGACATGATTAAGAAGTTGCAACACTTAAAACAAGGTAGTGAAACTGTAACAAAATATTATGATGATTTACAAACTACCTTGTTGCATTCCTCTTTAGAAGAAAGTGAAGATGATTTTATGGATAGATTTTGGGGAGGATTAAACCGTGATATTCAAGAGATACTAATTCATGAAGAGTGTTATCCTATGGACCATTTGTTTCATCTTGCTTGCAAAGCTGAACAGGAAATAAAACAACGTGTTGGCCACGAGGAGAACAAGCGCACGGTGCACATTCCAAGAGTTGATATGATTGTTCCTTCAACTACTAGGCATACTATGACAACCACATCCGTTGTTGTCAGGACTACATCACCTCCACCATGTGACACATCACCCCCGAGAGTGGCTACATCATCTGAGTTGATCATAAGAGGTAATGACAAAGGTACTGATCTTCCATCTTTACATGAGAATGATGAATGCCTTGTCAATTTAAATGCACCATCTGATGAGCTACCCACTACTTTGATCACACCACCTATTTTAGAGGACTACGTTGATAATTTGACTTTGCCATGTGATCAAACAACTGAAATACCAACAATTTTGAGTGCACCCATTGAATTAACTATTGATGCAAAAGAACCAATGTATAATCATTTTGATATGACCTCTAATCTTGGTGATGATTCTGTGTTGAATGACTTATTGCATGTTTGCTTATTTAAGCATGTTGTAGCATGTAAATTTGATGCAAGTAAGGTTTATTCACCAATGTTGGGATGGTTTAATGATGAACATTGTCAATCTTTTGAAATAAATAAGAGCTTCACTTATATGTGCAAACTGAGTTGCAATATTTTCATGCCTTCTACTTCTTGTGCTAATTTTTTTGCTTTAGATTTTTTGAACTATGCAAGTTACTCATCTATTCATGTGTCATATATGCAAAAATCAAGGGAAGTAAAAATGGATGACATATACATATACAACATGTACACCTTGTCTCTTTTGTTAGCCACATTTCAGATTAAGCAACGCCGAGGACGGCTTTATTTTCAAGAAGGGGAGGATGATGAGGACATGACTACCTTGGATATGACCAAAAATATTGCATATATGCATATTTGTCAGGTGATTTCTAGTGCAAACTATTCAATAATCTATTTATGTTATCCAGAACAAAAATACTTCACACACTTTTGTGTTTTTGTCTAATTGCAGGTGTATGGGACATTTGTACAATCCACATATGAAGATAAGGAAGAAAGAGATGTTTATTTGCTGTCCAAAAAGTTCTCTCACGTCACTTTTGGCCCAAGAGAAGATAGAGTCCAAGTCTCTCACGTTCTGAATTCAGATTCGGACTGCACAGACATACCTGACTCAAAACGCACACAAGTTTTTCATACGGACTCCGAATTGGGTGATTCTTTTTTTGTTGGAAACTAGATTTCGTGCACTTTCCAACCCAATTGGAATCACCTTCAAATTCGTCCGGAGCGTTGAGTTGTGGACGAAACAATCTGATGCTGCAGCAGAATCCGAGTCAAACTACAAGTCCAAAGGTGTTACATCACCTCCACTTGGGCCCATGAGCCTTGTACGACCTAGGGTTAGTTTTAGGCTGCCTTGGGACGTCCTCCCACCTCCTTGGCCGCCACCCCTTGCTTCTATATAAGTAGATCCATCTAGTAGCTTTTTCCTTGGGATTTGTTTAGTTAAAAGTTAGCCATTGCAACTTCGTGTACTTCGTTTGTGTCCAAAGACCAGACCAAGACCGCTTCCGGATCCCCACCATTATCAATACTTCATATATATTTGCAATATTCAGATTGCTTTATCATATTCTTGCTCGTTCTTCGATTGCCTGCAGGAATAGACCTTCGTGGTCAGGCTGACCGTGCTTCCAGCATCGTCAGTAACCTCAGGAGATTGGTTTAGCGATTGCTAAGGCGCAACGTCGTGCACGTTTGTAGTCGGATCGTGAAAGTCGTCTCCACCAAATCGATAGTTATCATCTCATCGAAAGATCGGGACACCCCGCCTCTATCAGATATCTCACTGGATGGTGTAAGACTTGGATGCTGGTACTTTATGAAACTTATTTACCTGGTGATGTACTATCTTAATAGAACTTTTGTGATGTATGGTTATTGGATGCTCTGCTGGTCATGTGATGTGATGTGGCTCAGGGTCTTGTGCCACCTTCTCTTATTTTTGGTTGATCAAGTGCTGGTGCTTGATTACTGGTGCAAAAACCACATTTGTATCAATGAATAATACAAACAGAAACTGGAATATTAGTGGGATGAATTCTGAGGACAAATGGTTGGCCTTAAGGCAAAAAATAGATGAGAATGACTGCAATATTCCGTGTCTTCAAGAAACAAAGAGAGAGACCTTTGACACAGCTTACATTAAAAACTTCTGTCCTAATAGAATTAATAAATTTGCTTTCCTCCCCTCTGTTGGAGCTTCTGGGGGTCTTTTTGTGGCTTGGAATGGTTCTCAGATTGCTGGAGAAGTTATTACTCAAAACAGGTTCTTACTTTCAATTCAATTTACTAGTTTGCTCTCAAATCAGTCTTGGATTCTTTCCAATATATATGGGCCATGTGACCCACATGACAAAATTGAGTTCATTAATTGGTTTTTGAATATTCACATGCCTGCTGATGTGGACTGGATTCTCATGGGAGATTTCAACCTTATGAGGGCACCTCCAGATAGAAACAGACCTGGTGGAGATGTTAATGACATGCTTATGTTCAATGAGGCAATCATTAACGAAGGTTTAGTTGAATTTCATTTGCATGGTAGAAAGTTCAGCCGGAGTAACATGCAACATGACCCTCTTTTGGTCAAGCTTGATTGGTTTTTTACATCTGCTTCCTGGATGACCTCTTTTCCAAATACCATTGTGCTCCCTCTTGCAAAGCCTATATCAGATCATCTGCCCTGTGTTATAAAAATTGGTACTTCTATTCCAAAAGCAAGAGTGTTTAGATTTGAATTTTTTTGGTTGCAACACTCTGATTTTAAGCAGGTGGTTGCTGCTGCTTGGAATATCCCTGTGGGCAATCTTGATGCTGTCAAAAGTTTGAATGCTAAGTTTAAGAACTTAAGGAGAGCTTTTAAGCTGTGGGCCAGATCTCTATCTTGTCTTAAATCTCAAATTGCAAAACTAAATGAGCTCATCTTTCTTTGGGATTTCTTTGGGGAATTTAGAGAGTTGGACATTCATGAATGGAATTGCAGGGCTATTCTTAAAGAACATCTGCTCATTCTTTTGAGGAACCAAAAGATCTATTGGAAGCAAAGGGAAAAAATCAAGGGGTGAAATTTGGAGATGAAAACACCAAATTTTTCCACACTAAAGCTTCCATCAATTACAGGCATAATCACGTTGCTGTACTCCAAAATGATAACCAAGTTGAAATATCTGATCATGTTGGGAAAGCTGCAATACTATGGGAAACTTATAAGAAAAGAATGGGCACATCTCAAAAAACATCTATGCACTTTGATTTGGATTCCTTGTTTGGCCAGAGACAAGATTCAACACTTTTTGATAACCTTGAATTATCTTTCATTGAGGAAGAAATTAATGATGTAGTCAAAGATATCCCACTAGACAAATCACCAAGTCCTGATGGTTTCCACAATGAATTTTTGAAATCTTGCTGGGACATTATTAAAGGAGATGTGCTCAGATTCGTATATGATTTTCATGCGGGGCAAATTTAACTTGAGAGATTAGACACATCATACATCACCCTTATTCCCAAAGGGAGTACTCCTTTGACAACAAATGATTTTAGGCCAATCTCACTCATGAACTGTTGTCTTAAACTAGTCACTAAACCGTTGGCAAACAGGCAGAAAGTGATTCTCAAGTTGGTGCACATCAACCAATATGGCTTTCTTAAAGAAAGATCCATACATGACTATCTGGGTTGGGAATATGAATATCTACACCAATGTCATAAGTCCAAGGAAGAAATTATTGTGCTCAAATTGGACTTTGAAAAGGCTTTTGACACCATTGAGCACCAGGCAATTTTGGCTATCTTAAAGGCCAAAGGTTTTGGGGACAAATGGATTAACTAGATTAAAATGTTGTTCACCTCTGCATCATCTGCTATCTTGCTCAATGGTGTACCTGGCAAGAAGTTTTATTGTCTTAGAGGTGTCAGGCAGGGAGACCCTCTGTCACCCCTTTTATTTGTGCTTGCTGTAGACCTACTCCAGTCAATCCTCAATAGGGCCATGCACTTGGGTTTACTTATTTCTCCCTTGCAAGTGAAATCATGTCCTGATTTTCCAATTGTACAGTATGCAGATGACACTCTGGTTCTCGTTCAAGCAGATGCAAAGCAGCTTCACTGCCTCAAAGCCCTACTCAATACTTTTGTAGATGCTACTGGCCTTAAAGTGAACTATAATAAATCAAGCCTGATTCCAATCAATGTGCCAGAAGAGAAGGTGGAGATTTTGACAAATACTTTTGACTGCAAAAAGGAAACTTTCCCCATACAATACCTAGGAGCACCTTTAGGTCTTCATAAGCCTAGTTGAACAATGCTACCTCTTGTCAAAAGACTGCAGAAGAAACTTGTGGTTTTGTCTTCTTTCATGACAATGGCTGGGAGACTGTTGCTAGTGAATCTATTTTAAACTCTCTGCTGATCTATCTCATGGGATGCCTTGATGTGCTTGTCACTATTAAAACTCAAGCTATCAAGTATTCGAGGCATTGCCTTTGGAGAGGCCTTGACCTAGAGGATCACAGGCCTACCATGGTGGCCTGGAGCACTGTTTGTCGACCAAAAAATCAGGGTGGTTTGGGGGTGATGGATATCTTTGTCCAAAACAAAGCTCTATTACTTAAGAATCTGCACAAGTTTTATAACAGACACAACATTCCATGGGTCAACTTGATTTGGGAATCATATTATAACAATGATTTGTTTCCTGGCAGTAGTTGGATTGGATCTTTTTGGTGGAAGGCAAACCTTGAGCTCATTGATAACTTCAAATCTTTGGCCAGATGTAACATAGGAGATGGAAAAAGTGCTTTATTTTGGTCTGATTTATGGCACTCAGCTTGTTTGCAAGACATGTTCCCTCACCTCTTCGCTTTTGTGAAAAACAAGACTACTACTGTTCACACCATTATACACACTGAATACCTGGAGGATCTGTTCCATTTACCTCTGACCGTGCAAGCTTTCCAGGAATTTGAAGCTATGGAAGACATTTGCATAGCTTTAAGGGCCTCTAGCACCCTGGATTGCACTGATACCTAGAGTTACATTTGGGGAAATGAGCAATTCTCAGTTGCTAAGCCTATAAAGTGATGATGGGAGTTAAAATAGTGCCCCAACAATTCAACTGGATTTGGAACAACTCCTGTCAGCCAAAGCACAAGGTGTTCTTTTGGAGACTCCTTCATGACAGGCTCAATACTAGGAATCTTCTACGAAGGAAAACTTTTCACCTGGACAACTATAATTGTGCTGTCAATAATTGTCCACAGGAGGAAACACTCCAGCATCTCTTTTGGACCTGCCCTTTTGCAGCCCAGTGTTGGGATCTGATATGTCCCTCAAGATAGGCCAATGTTTTACTACTTGAAGCCTTTGTTGACCTCAGACAGAAACTTCATGTGCCCTTCTTCATGGAAATCATCATCCTAGCTTCTTGGGCTATTGGGATCTCAAGGAATAATTTGATCTTTCAAGCAATTCAACCTAGTATTCAGAGATGGAAAGTTATCTTCTTGGAAGAGCTCAACTTGCTCAGATTCAGAATAAAGAAGAGCTATGCTGGGGCCTATTGTTCATGGCTTGACAATCTTTGTTTTGTAATCCTTGTAGTTAGTTTTTTTTATGTTTTTCTTGTCTTTTGGCTTATCTCAAGCCTTTGTACTGTGGGACTTTTGTGCTTTGTTCTTCTAATATAAAAATTACAGTGGGGTTTTTCCCTACTGTGTACAGTCAAAAAAATGTAAGACGTTTTTGACACTAGTTGGTGTGTACAAAAAATAGCAAAACATACCCAAAATTTCTTAATCCACGCCAAAAACTACTAGCTAGTGCCAAAAATTTCTTACTAGTGCTATTATTTACAGTATAATGCAATCCCATAACGTCCCATAATGCTAGTTCTAGTAGTAAATAATAGCCTCACCCCTTCCTAAGGAACGATCTACAGTTGGAAGGGACGAGGCCCTGTGGTTACTACGCTCTTATCTCCTCCTCGCCAGTTCCCCTCCCCCCCGAAGAGAAGGCAGTTCGTCGCCGCTCCCATGGATTCGCCAGGTGGTTCTCCTCCTCGTCGGGGCTGGGAGACCTTGGACGATGATCCTTTGGGAGAAATCGCACGCCACTCCAACGTCCTCACCGCCGCAAGACTCGGTGCTTCCTGCACCAACTTTTTCAAGACGATGCTTAAAATGGCTTGGGAAAAGGCCATGCTTGTTGGTCTTCCATGCATCCTCGAGGAGAAGGTTCTTCTATGGGACAATCCTTCGAACAGTCCACCGCTCCCTGGCCATGGTTGCACGTTGACTCCGCTAGAGTTGCCGACGTTGAGAGGTAGTCGGATTTTGTCCGATGAGCAGGTCTGTAATGGAGTTTGATCATGTAGTACTTAGTTATTTCATTTCCATCCCGTAATATCTCCGCTGCCCACCGTCTTATATATAGGTCTGGGTCGGTGCCAACGAAGATTGGCTTGCATACCTCCGGTCGGATACCACCATCATTTTGCACAACATCCACAACAGTGCGGACGTTCTGGTAGACCCCTTCTCCACCTTTGGGATCGGCCTTTCGGACTGGCTGGGCTTGAATACGTATGATGATGCCTACACGAGATTGAAGAAGATAGCAATTGCGGACCCGCCGACAAAGCGACGTGGCTACGACGATTACTATCTCATCATGGTGTTCGACATAAGGATTGCCATCAATGGAAGAGGCAGTATCGGCAGAGGCTGGCGCATGTTGGCGGCGGCAGATTTGTGCCCCTACGCGTTCGAAGACGTCGTGCGCCATCTAGGCCGCATCTTTGCGGTGACAAGACATGGGACTTGTTTCATCTGTTTGCCATCCTACGGTACGGGAGATTACAAATGGAATGCACAAACCATCATTTGCATCCCTAAGGGTACTCCATTATTTTGCAGGGACCAATCATCCCGCGATCAAAATAAGATTGCTGATCCTGGATGTGCATTTGCATCCACGATTCGGTCTAACCTGGAACCTTGTAGCTGACTTTGGCATATTGGGATCAACTATCTTAGCAGTCGTTACCCATGGTACCACTGATGTGCAACATGGTCACACAATCTACCACGATCGGACCGTCACCATCTACCCAGATATTCCATTTTTTAACCCTGTCACCTTCTCTTTCATTGTTGTACTAGTACTCTACTTACGTACTAGCAGGAGTACTTTTTACTTTGGAGGACGCATATAGCTAGCTAGGCCCTTGAAGACTTGAATCCACTAGCTGCCACCATTTTTGTTTTTCCATGTCTTACTATCTCATCCATGTAGCCAAGAGTGGCTATATATAATAAGCCAGTTATTTTACTTCCTCTATACCGGAGTAGTACTATTTGCTGCATAGTATTACTGACCGCCATATTTGAGCACAACATTATTATGCATGGACCTTGACTATGTACGTCACCATGTGTCTAGACCTGAGATGCCGCGTGTACCAGATGAACGACGCCAAGTTCGACCCCCGTGATGCTACGTGGGTGCCAAGGGACACTCTTGGAGAGTACTCTCTTTTCATTGGGGACAACTACCCCATTGTGAAGCGGATGCCACCTTCCGTGCACGACACGGAAGGCCTACCGTTCATGAAGCATGGTTGTGTCTTCAGTGCGCACCGTCGGATGAACGACATGCTGGGACACGCTATCCTTGATTTATGCCGCTTCAGCTTGGATGAGTCTCCATCGTGTGGAACCGGACTAGAAAGCTGCTATAATGTTTCCTGTTGCCCACCACTATGGATCATGCCATCCATGAAGAACACCTGGACTGTAACCTGGAGGAGGACATGTAGCCCATCTATAACGTGTAAGTGGAGTACGGTAAATTGTGAACGGTAGCGCTGTGAATATATGTAGACTAGTCATGCACAAATTTATCACATGAATTGGAGATGAACTTGTGTGGCATACTGGCATTTGTCCTTTAGAATTTATTACTAGTAAATGTGTTATGTGTACGTGCAACTTGTGTGGTTGTTGCACGGGCTCCAGCACGCTCTTTGAGAAAAAAAAGGTGGCACAGCTTTGGATATACGTGACGTGGAGGCTTCATACAGTAGCATTGTTCGCTATAGTTGTAGTATGCTCCTACTAGGACGACAACTCCTATAAAACCTTGCGCTTGGCTCTTTGCCTCTTCGGGAGGTTCAACAGTTCGTACTCATGTGAACCTTGCATTTGGCTCTTCGCCTCTTCGGAAGGTCCAACAATGATGATACTACAGTACACATTATGCTTCTGGCAATATGACACCGATTGAACTGCTGCACGTCCACCGCGAGGGCAAGGGCGAGGGAGAGAGAGAGGGAGAGGGCGCTGTAGTCAAAACCCTCTTCTCGTCCTGCGAACCACCGTGCGTGTGGGCGAGGGAGAGGCGTAGTAAGCAAGCTTCTCCTCCTTCAGCGAGTTGACGAGACACATCAAAGCAGTACTAGTACTAGTCCATACTGCGTCCTTTCCGGTTAATATGGCTTAATTTGAAACGAGAAAAATACACTGGCGGTCAACGTATGTAACAATACGCTCTTTACGGTCACTATATATAGTTTTACGGTGATTATACGATCACTAGCTCATCGTAGATCACCGAATCTCACCCTACTGACCAACCACATAGTCGACGCGGCACTTTGTTGACTGGTTAAATTGTCACCTAGTTTTGGGTCCCACCTGTCAGTTGGCAGAGCAAAGAAATAATCTAAAAAACAAAGAGTGTAGTACATCTACACTTCCAATGCATTTAGCCTTTAATCTAAATCGATATTGATTGACTAATGCACCAACTTGTGCTCTAGGTATAGGCTACATGTCTAACCTTAATTACAGCATCCAACGACCTTCATTTAATCTTCTTCTCTCAATGGTCGCATGCACACATAAGTCTGCTACTTTTGGGCATTAATTATGCCCTGGTCAATGTGTAAATCTCTAAATGTACAGTCTTTCACGGACGTAGGGAGTAGGTTGAGTACTTGAGCATGAGCGTGTGTGTTGTGTCGTGTGTTGTGTGCCGCATGGGTGCGTGAGTGTTGCGTGCATCCATGTGTACGTATGAGTGTTGCATGTTGTATGCATGCATGCATGCATGGGGCTTACTCTCTCCCATTGACATGTTCATATTTCAAGCTTCCTCTGTTCCCTCCATATGGTGATACTCCCTTTGTTTGCAAATACGGAGTAAAATCCTCCCTCTGTTCCCAAATAAGGAGTAAAATCCTCCCTGTGTTCCCAAATAAGGAGTATTTGTCTTTCTAGAGATTTCAACAAGTGACTACGTGTGGAGCAAAATGAGTGAAGTGAGCGTAGAGGCATAGGGATAATATAGAAAGGAAGTCTTCGTGATCCATTATTCCCCATCTCGGTCAGAGAGAACTATTCAACTAGTCTCTGCAGTGAAGTGGCAATACACGCTGCAGCAGATGGGGCACTTAACTAATAAGCTGAACCAGCGTGTTGGTGTTACTAAATCGGCCTTACCCAGTACCGCCATCATGTTTGCAAGTAGAGCATGCTTTTGTCCTCCATTAACTGACATATGGGCCCTCTTGTGGTAGGCCCACATGTCATCGGTGTAACTATTTACACTCTGAAGGACGGTATATCCTGGTAGTAGTAGTAGAATTGAGATTTAATGCACTTTCTTCCCCATCTTCCACTCTTCTTCCTCCTCTCTTCTTCTTCCTCTCTTCCCCATCGTTGGCCGCACACCATTTCCCCCCGCTCACTGCTCGCCCGCCCGTGCTATCTTCCTTGGTAGCTTGCGCGTACCATATCTCCCCGCTCACTGCTCGGCCACACGAGGAGAAGCTTCTTCGCTCGCCCGCCCGAATCCACTTCCCCGCTGGCTCGCAGGCACCGAAAACCCCAATGGCAGAACCGACTGACACGTAGAGCCGCGATTGGAATTCCCTCCCCGATGTTCTCTTGGAGCAGATCTGTAATCACATAGACCTACTCAGCACCGTCTGTCTCAACGCATGCTCGGTGTCTTTGTACCATCTACTCGTCTGCAACCGACCAGCTCTTTTCAAGACACCTTGCTTGCTGTTGCCCGATCCTCGCAGGTGGCCCAGACACCGACTTGACACTCCTACGGAGGTTGCCGTGGTGCGCCTCGACATGCTACCACTACCCGTCCACCTGTCCTTCATGCACGACCACTACTGGGCGGGCATGAAGGCCAACTGGATCGTCCTCATCCACCCATCCGGTAGTTCGTGGCGTCTCGTGGATATCTACACCCAGCGAGAGATCACCCTTCCATCTTTGGATACCGCCGCCATCGAGCCTTGCGGCTCGCCGAACACTGCTGCCTACGCACGAGACGCGTCGAGATTTTGGCTCGACCTCTATTTGCTAAAGGTTGTAATCTGCGAAGTGCCCACACCATCAGAAGACTACATGGATTACAAGCTCATTACCATGTTCAACATGGGATTAGTCTATCTGGAATCCGGTCGCCATACATGGTCATGGCTCATCATCGATCCTCTTTACCCAACACTTCTGTCTGATGCTATAGTGCTTGATGGCATCGTTTATGCGGTCGACGCACAGATTGGCTGCCTATACTGGTGGAATCTATCGCCGTGTAATTGTTCTATCTCATCTCATCTTTACCTTAAAAATACGACAGCCTGTTCATTGTTACAAATTTAGAATATATAGTATGTCTATAACCACATCATTTCTATATGTTCCTCTCATTTCCTAGTTTTTTATGACCACACATGTTATTGTTAGAGTTGATATGAGAACAATTGGTATCTAATGATTGTTAGAATAGATATTATGAGTATAACCTCATGATTGCTATATGTTACTCTCATTTCCAGGATTTTTATAACAATGCATGTTATTGCTTAGAGTTGATATGATAACTGTAGTAAGTGCTATGGTAGAATATGAGTAGGCCCTATCATATTTGTTTTTCTCTCATTGTTACATGATGTTTGAACCATGATCTATTGCTAGAATATGAAAGCCATTGACTTATTTTTTTTAACTTGGGGTATGATTATGACCACGCCATTGCAATTCTCTGTCTTTGATATGTGTCACTGTTATAATAATCTTAATTCCACACATACTCTGAACATGATTGTTTATTTTTATCCTTTTGGTC
Source organism: Triticum aestivum (assembly GCF_018294505.1). Classification (NCBI taxonomy): domain Eukaryota; kingdom Viridiplantae; phylum Streptophyta; class Magnoliopsida; order Poales; family Poaceae; genus Triticum; species Triticum aestivum. The sequence continues at coordinate 365,510,529 of NC_057798.1, read as the reverse complement.
TCCAATTTGAATTGTTGCAGCAGACGCAAATGCGCCGGCCTTCATGATTCCAGGACCTGGAATCATACCAGCGGATGGGTGGTGGTTTATCGCTCGTTCAGCTGATGGTGGTCATTCAATGCTCATTTGCACGTACCAAATTGACCAAACAATTTCATCAAACCACATGCAATACAATTCCTGGGGTGTTCATGACATTGATGGCTATGGCTGCTTCGTGTTCGAGAAAGATCCTAGCTCCGTTGGGCCAGGCGTATTCAACTGGAGGCGGGTTTACAGCCTCGGCAACCACTCCATGTTCCTTGGGCTCAATTATCCGATCATCCAACCAATCATATATCATATCATCGGCGATGATTACCGTGCTATGTAACTTCCATTCGCCAGGGGGACTGTGCTTACACATCATACCATGGGTTTCATGAATCACCATATCTAGAGATTCATCGACACAACTTGTTGCTAGATAATCTTCAGTATGTGAAAGGCATCAAGCTTCCGTGCGATGGATGGCTTTTGCAAACCCGACATGCGGCGATGTGGTTCATGCCAACAGCAAATATGCACAACTTGATTCGTACTGATATGTAGACTGAGCCATGTATTCTGCTGCTGTAGCACGACCCACTTTTGTTGGATCTTATGTGCTGTTGTTAGTTTGAAGCACTCCTCTGGTTTGAAGGATAGATACCTTTCTGGGATCAAGTGCATCCTAACTCACCTGCTCAGGATGTATATACATCTGGGCTATTCTGTTACGCGTAACAGAATATTATTCTGTTACCCTTTTTGAACTGACGTGGTTCACAGTTTGGACTGACGTGGTTTTCCACTTGAACTGATCTTCCTGCGTGTACGACGGACAGAAACAGGGGATGCAACGTGGAGCTTCCGGTCGTTCTCCAGCGTGATGCTGCGGGCCATTCGTTGCTAGAGGAGACATGTAAGGGGTTCTGCACGTGTGCACGCTCACCTGGTTGTGTTTTGCAATCTTTAGTCACCGGAGGTGATGGCGTGGGCATTTTGGCGGCAGACGTGTTTTGGGCTTTGGTGTTTACCGTGGTGTTCGTATGCCTCAATTTACTTGCTATTTGTTGTTTTTGATGTGAGAATTATCGTTATGTTAGATTTTTTGGAGATTAATTTCATCTATAATTTCTGATTACAAGTTTTGGTGTTCTTGGTCGTTTTCCACGCCCGCCATGGAAATCTGTTCTTCTTTTTCTACTGTTTTACTTTTGAATTGGCGTTGCAGGGAGAGATATGAGGATTGTATGAAAGGATTTGCCATGTCAATTTTGCTTCTTTGAGTTGTTCTACCCCGGATTCCCATGTTATTTTGTCGTTGGCGGAGGTGGTGTATGGCGGCTGACTGTATGCTGCAATTTCTTGTAATCTGGTCAAACTGTGTAATTAAGTTGCGTGTTTTTTAGTGTTGTTTGAATTGCTGCCATATGTGTAGTTGGACTGCTGCGTGTCAAAGTTGTCTTACTGTGCGTTGACATCGGAACTGGCTTCGTACCGATAGCTCTGCACTTTGATTATAAAGCCCGAGCCCTCTATCACTTTCATTCTACAAGATGCAACCAAAGAAAAGCGAGATGGATCCTGAGCTGGGAGAGGTCACAGAGGAGGAGGGGGACGCCATAGATGTGAGGGGTGCGGTAGCGGAGCAGAGGAGGAGGTGGCGCAGGCACAAGCAGATGGTGCGACGTGCTGCCAAGGAGGAACTGGAGGCAGAGTTCAACAGACGCCTTGTGCGCGAGGTGATGGATACTTGCAACTCCAATGAATTGGAGCTTCTTTTCCCAGATGGCAGGGGAAGGAACCATATTCAGATCATTAGTTGGGCTAGGGCAATAGCAGCCATGGCTCCACATCCATCCTCCAGGGCCAAATGGCGTCGTTTCTTTGATCGTTATGACTGAAGTAGTGAATATTATGTTTTTAAGATTTTTATTGTGAGGGAGCAGATGTTTGAATGACTAAATGAATTCAACTATTTTATCTCTGAATGTGTTGTTTTGTCTGCATATGTTTGACATGTGCAATTTTGAACTGCTTGTTTATCTGAAGTTGAACTGATTTGAGGTCAAACATTGCATGGCTTGTATAATAACTATTTCCTACCAGCTGGCTGCCCACCTGCCTATTTATTATTATTATAATCTACGAGTCTCTCTGTCTATAAATTCTATCCATCTATGTGTGGTGTGTGGCAGTCCCCCCTCCTTTTTCTTCCTTCTTCTAGAATCAGATCTAGGTTCCTCCCTCTTCTCTTCGTTGTTTTTTCCCTGTTCCTGTGTGTTCCATGGAGGATTGTTCATGCGGATGCCTGGTAAAGATGGCGCGCATAGCTGACGGCTGTGTGTACGAATCTGGTTTGGAGCTCACCCAGACTCAGTGCCGTGGGCAACTTTCTTGTCTACTGTACAGCAACCATGGGTTTCGTACACCCTATGTTTGTCGCCTGACGGTTGGTGACTTGAAGGAATCATGGGTATGTGTTTCTATTCATTTTGTTTTCTACTTTTTTGTTGGTCTCTGTTTGAATCCCATGGACTAAATCTGTAGTTTAGTCTTATGAATAGTTTGTCTATATTTTTTTATTTGGTTTTGTTAGAATTTAACAGTAGGGATTTCTGTGTGTATTTGTTCATTACTTAACAGTATTTTATCCATTTTTGTATAATCCTTGATCTGTTTTTGTCAGATGTTTTTACTATAGGTGTATTGATATGTATATTCCTTCAGTTTAGTCAGTTCACATGTCTAGTTAGTTTTGTGTTATTGTTTTGGTTCAGCTTTTTTCTTTTTTAGTTTTTTATGCAAATCGTTCCTATATCTGTGTAAAAATTCAGTTATGTCAGGTGTTCACTTTGTTTTGTACTCCCATGCCCATTTGCAGAATATGTCACCCAGGATCAGGATTGTTGCTCCTAGTTCCGGTGTTCCAAAGATGGAGACTTCAAACAAAAATGGGTATCAGTTGATGGATGTTGCCTACCACATCGACTTTGATGGTTGCATCAACCTAACTACTGGGTGGAAGGAGTTTGTGGCAGAGTCTGGATTTGAGGATGGCGATGTGGTTATGGTTATGTTCTCTAGAGAAGATGACTCTCTAACATTCAGAATTTATGTGCTGTAGGTCTAAATGTGGCAAATGACGCCGGTTGTGAGATTTGTGTGTGGTTGATTATGTTGCAGTATTTTTTCTTTTAAAACATTTGCATGTGAGATGGTTGAGTTGTATGGTTTGGAACAAGTTATGTAATGCTTTTCCTATTGTTTTGCTCAAGTATAACTGTTCTATTTATATATTCTTTATATTAGTACTGGAACAATTCTATAGTTGAACTGATGGGCATCCTTTGTTTTGACTGGTATATTTTCATGTTCATAACTCGTAGACGGTGTTATACGCTGATGATGTTTTTAGAACCCCTTTTTGGGTATTGAGTTTGCTCAACTTACATTCTGTTAATGATAGTACTGAACTATTTTAGGTTGTCAATTACCGATCAAATTTGTTTGTTGTATAACATTTTTTCTTACCTTTTTACATGAATTTTGGAGCACATTTTTTCTTTTTTATAGTTGAATAATGATAGTTCTAGTATTTTTAAAAATTAAAAGATTTTAATCTTTGTTGCACAGTACTATTTTTTGTACTTGAAGCTTATGAATTGTAGTAGTTGAACTTTTTATAAAATTCGTTTATCAAATTTTTATTTACAATATTCTATGTTTAATTTTCCAAAAAAATGTTTTTTTTATTTTTTTACTTCTTACCATTAAGATGTGTTTGAACTTTTTACAATATTTTTGTTTATGAACTGATTTCTTGTGAGGTTTTTTTTAAACTATCTGCATTTTTTTGTCGTGTGTGATCTGCTGGATTTTTGTAATGGGGCGAAGTAATGTGTTGGGCCATCGGCCTGAGTCGTTATTTTCGGCCCGGATAGCTCGTCCGCGTGGCTGTGCAGCGCGGCGTGCGAGTGCGCTATGGGTTTAGTCCCACCTCGCTAGTCAAGGGGGCTCTAGACCTGTTTATAAGCGCAGCCGAGGCTCACCAGTCAAATTCCTCTGAACACTTACCAGAGCGCTTATACATGGCGCTCGCTCTCTCTCTTGAACTGTGGGCCCTGGACAGCGGGTCCTGCGTTGTGCGGATTACTAGGGATTCGCCCACAGGCTCGAGTTCAAGTATCTAGCATTGTCAGGGCCCGCGTCTGTCCTTGGGCGGTCAATTTTTTCCTTTTTTCTTGTTTGAATCTAGTACTTGACTCCACCAGTAACTTGGAGTGGTACTTTTTTATCCTGGGCGGTCATTTTTTTATTTTTGTTGTTCTTTGAATCTAGTACTTGACTCCACTAGTGACTTGGACTGACGGTCAATTTTTTCCTTTTTTGTTGTTTGAATCTAGTACTTGACCCCACCAGTAACTTGGACTAGTACTTTTTTGTCCTTGGGCGGTCAATTTTTTTTTCCTTTTTTTGTTGTTTGAATCTAGTACTTGACTCCACTAGTGACTTGGACTGATAACTTTTTTTGTTCTAGTTATTATGAGTTTTATTCTATGAACGAGCCGTAGCAGGAGACGATGCGGCGTTCCCTCGCACCGCACCGAGGGGCATAGTTGTACTGACACATCTTCCTTGTATGGACTTGCCCCCATTATCTATCTTAGGGGTGTGTGGGTGCGTGTGTGTGGGGGGGGGACATAATAACCGCACAGCGCCTGTCAAACGAGCGCACTGCCGCGTTAGCGCGAGGCCGAGCAAGAAACGAGCTATAGCAGGCGACGACACGGCATGCCGCGGCGTC
>NC_057798.1:365481975-365505387 GCF_018294505.1 Triticum aestivum | reverse complement strand
ATGGACTTGCCCCCATTATCTATCTTAGGGGTGTGTGGGTGCGTGTGTGTGGGGGGGTGGGGGAACAGAATAACCGCATTGCGCCTGTCAAACAAGCGCACTGCCGCGTTAGCGCGAGGCCGAGCCGGGGGGGAGGGGGGTCGGGACCCCCCTCCCCCATCCCAGCGAGGCCGAGCCAGGAACGAGCCGTAGCAGGCGACGACACGGCGTGCCGTGGCGTCGCATGCGGAGGCGAGTCTGTAACATGACTTGCCCCATTATCTTATCTTTATTTTTTAGGGGAAAAACCAGCACCGTTATGAATTATTTTTCCATTTGTACTTTTTTGATAATTTTTATTGTACTGTTGTGAGTTATTATTTTTAATTTAGCCGTTTGTTTTCTCCCTCTATATTAATTTTTTATTGTATTTGATTTTTGGTATTATCTTTTGTAACTGCCCAGAGATAGTGGGCTTCACCACGGTTGTGGGCTTTAGCCGTCGGTTTTATCCCACTCACCTTTTAATCTCCGATCTTCCCCATTCCACTCCACTCCCGTCCCCAAATTGATTCCTTCTTCGTTCCCCTCTTCTTCTCTTCTCGCGGGGAAGTTGCTACTCCTGTTTTGCCGCGGGAGCGTCAGCCGGTGGGTTCAACCCCAGGGGTGGAGGTCCGGGTGCTCTGTTTGCTCCTTTTGCTCTCCCATCGACTTTGCTTGCGTCCTCTTATGTACATATTTTCTCTCTATTTCTAATCTATTGCTCTCTTGCTATCTCAGGCTGCACTCGCTAGGGTTCCTTTGCTGTTGAACGAGCGTTTGGCGGCAGTGATACTGGATTGCATGGCGGAATTTGTGTTTACTGGTAAGTGTTTTGCTTTGTATGGCGTGCTTCATTTCTGAAATAGTTCAGAGCACTAATTTTTGTTCATGTGTCTTGCAGATCTGGTTCGGCAGATTTTAGGACTATAGATCTCAATGGGTACATCATCCAGTCCAGACAAATTGAATGCAGGTGATTTTCCCTGTATTTTGGATGATGTTTTAACAAATCTGGTTTTTAGGTTGTACAGGTGTTGCCGTATCGACTTTATAAGTTGTATGTATTTTTATAGATGTTAATTTTGCCCTGGAATGTATGGTGTGTACGGTTTTGGCAGTTGATGCGACCTGCAGACAGGCTGTAGTCCTTATCACCATCTATAGTTTGAACTACTGTCCTGGCATTTGAATAGGTTGTAGTAGACAGTGAAGGACTAGTATGATGTTGAAAGAGTTGTCTTTTCTGAAGTTTGTTGTGCCAGTGGTGGGTTCATATTTGTTTTATTAGGTGAACTTGTAGTGTTCACATAGTTGAACTAATTGCTTTTTCATGTACTTTTTGCTAATTATGATGTTGTTGCAGATGTTGGAGTGCCGGTGCCTCCTGATTCTGACAAATCAGAACGCTTTCAAGATTTTTTGAATGTTATTTTTGAGACACCAAATCCCCTAGAAGAACTTGCGAATGTTGCTGGTGTTTCCCTTATATTTGCTCTTTTTTATCAGCCTTGAATACATATATATGCTTAGTTACATCAGTTGTTCTATTTTGTTTGTGTCTGATGCTATGCGCTTTATTTATCTTGTCTCTGCAATGTTAATTGTGTTTTAATTTTATATGTGCGTGCTTATGTTATTGGTTTATGCAGTTAATGACAGCCATGGTGTTCCTAAGTACATTGCTGATGTTGTTAAAGATATTAATGATGGAATGTATTCTCTTAACGTTGATGATGGTGATGGCAGCTTGCAGTTGTCTGTTACTCAGTCTCAAAGTTTTGATGGCACTGAGCCTGTTACCCAGACTGAGGATGTTCCTATGCAGTTACAGCTCGAGGATGAAAGGATAAGAAAGAACAAGTATGATTTCCAGAGGAGAAAGGAGTTGGAACGGCGTCAAAAGGCTGCCTGTGTGCAACAAAGTGATGAGGATGTTGCTCAAGATCCTAAATGTGTAGGCGATGAAGGTGGTGACGCTGCCTTTTCAACTGTTGATGCCTGATCTCATGGAAGTGACATGCCTGTGAAGACAAACTTGATGTAATCTCGTTTGAAGAAAGTGTTTGATCATGATGAAGTTAAGGAGAAGAAAGCTGTTTTGAAGAGGAAGATGTCAGATCGAAATCCTGAGGGCACACAGAGGCGTAGCCCACATGTGAAAGTTGGTTCCCAACCTGGTAATAGCAAAGCTGATGGGGATAGTGTTGCTGTGAAAATTGGTCCAAACAAACTTGGTGGCTCCCCTGTTCGTCGGAGTCCACGAGGTTTGACAAATAGGAATCCTTCTTCATCTCCTCTTCAAGAGCGGTCTTTGTTGAAAGAAAATAAGAAGCGTAAAGTTCATCCTGCAAAGGTGAACAAAGGTGTGAAGAAGCGTGCTCATGTCGAAGCTGAAGATGTTGTATCTGAAGAAGGTGATATTGAAGTTTATTCTGAAGATGAATTTGCAGTGGTATGTGTTTTGTACTTCATGTGACTTACTAGTTGTATTTGCAATGATTTAATTGTGTTTGGGCTGGTATGCTGGCTAGGTGAGGCGGGTCATTGTTTGCATCAATTGAGGGTGGTACCAACATTGTTTTAATAGTTGAAGTTATGCAATCTTTTCTTTTTTTACTTGCCTTCATATGCTTGTTTTGTTTTCTATATTCATTGTTTGCAATGGTATGTGTTTTGTACTGCATGTGACTTACTAGCTGTACTTGCAATGATTTAATTGTGTTTGGGCTGGTATGCTGGCCAGGTGAGGCTGGTCATTGTTTGCATCAATTGAGGGTGGTACTACTGTTGTTTTAATAGTTGAACTTGTGCAATCTTTTCTTTTTTTACTTGCATTCAGAAGCTAGTTTTGTTTTCTATATTCATTTATTTAAGGTGTGGCTTCTTTATTTTCATTTACAGCCTGTTAGCGTTATGAGTCCGGTCAAGCCGGTGGGAGGCAATGCCGGAAAAGTTGCCTTGGATGAAGGTGACCAACGGAAATTGAACTTAACTGTGCGATGTTCGTTGAGAGAGGTTGAAGCTTGTGCTAAATTGCTCGAGAGTTGGCATGTGGCTAGGGTTCATGCATGTGGTTTTGGTTCTATCTTCAAGTGGAGGGTGAAGTCTAACATTTCCCGACCTCTGATGGGAGTTTTGTACCTGAGGTTAGATCCCGATACAATGACTCTTGACATGGGTGAGGCTAATAAGAAGCTTCGCATCACTAGCGATGGTATACATCAATTATTTGGTTTCCCTCGTGGTGGTCGTTCTGTGCCAAGGACGTTAGAGGACGGATATGACGACGCTCTGATGAAGTTAAGAACGGAGCTTGACATTAGTAGGAACAAAGAAATCAGTACAAAGGATTTGAGGAATAAGCTCAAGTTGCTCATCAAGGATCCTAGCAAAGATGACCTTGCTCTGGAAGTGTTCTTCATTATTGTGTTTATGAAGGTTGTGTTGCCTGGTTCTGCCCTGCGTGTTTCAAGAGAGGCAGCAATGTTTGAGGGCCTCGTCTTTGAGGACGAACATGGCTAAAATGGATTATTGCCAGCTGATGGTTGATGAGCTTAGAAGGGCTGTTGGCAAGTACTAAGATGGTGATACCATTGGGAAGGCAATCACAGGATGTGCCATAGGGCCTGTACTAATATTTCTTGACTGCCTTATCCATGGCAAGACTGCAGAGCCTGTCATGCGAGTCCCCCGCATATGTTTCATGGATCCTGCCAAGCTTTCTGATCTGGGTGATGCAGATTTCATAAAAAAAGGCAATGCAGATCCAAAAAATTGGGTGTTTGGGAAGCTTCCGGTGAGTTTTATTTCTTTTGTGTCTTGGAGACCTTTTTTATTTTAGGTATAGCTATTTTTTGTGTAGTGGACATGTGTACTGCAGAGTTATATGTTTAGATTTTGTCATTTCTTAAGCTTTTTGAGGTTTAGGTACGGTATTTTAGTACTGTTGTTTCATGTGTGGTTGAACTAAATAACTTTGTTCAACCGGCCTGTTGGTAAATACTAACAAATTGGCAATGACAATTAAAGTTTATTAGTGTGTTGATTTTAAATCTGTTAATATCATGTTTTATTTTTCCCTATGTGTTGCATTGATTGATTAACTATTTCCCCCCTTGTTTGTAGTGAAAAACTCATGAGAAGGTTGTTTTTTTCCGAGTGTATAAACGGCCAGTCATGGAGATGCCATCGTCTCAAGTTCCAAAGTTTTCATCTATGCACGATGAGTTGAGGGATGGCCATGGTGTTGAGGGTGCTGGTTATGTCCCCCTGGCCCTAGTAATGCTAGTACTTCACAGAGGCAGGGTTTTGGTATTGATGTTGCTGTTTCAGCGTTGGAGCGCGCTGAGCGTATTTTAAGTAATGTGTGTTCTGAGCTGCAAAAGGTCCCAGCGACAGTTGAGCGTCTGAGCTGTATCAATGGTATCCTTCCTGAAGGTCATCAATTTAATGCTGAGGAAGGTATTGACTACATTGAGATGGAGAGAATTTTAATTGGTGATATGTGTGACGGTGCCGCTGATCTAGTTCAGAGCTCAGTTCGTCTGTTGAACAACAGGAAGCGTTTCAGAACTATGCAAGACTCTCGCTGCAAGCCATATGAAGAAAGTGCAAATGTTGTTATCAAGTAGATTGAGCAGGATGAGGCTGCTGCCACCGACAGCAGGGCTGGTGATGGTACTGAGGCTAATGTTTCTGATCACGAAACGAATGATGTTGGCTTGGAGCGTCCTGATGTTGATGTGAGTCAGTCCTTCGTGTTTGCAATTTTTACTATGTTGTTTTGCTGTCAGTATTGTAGTTGAACTTCCTCATCTTCATCTATTTATTAAAAAAATTCTTTCATGCAGATTGAGCAAGATGAGGCTGCTGCCACCGACAGCAGGGCTGATGATGGTACTGAGGCTAATGTTTCTGATCACCATACGAACGATGTTGGCTTGGAGCACCCTGTTGTTGATGTGAGTCAGTCCTCATTGTTTGTATGTTTTTACTATGTTGTTCTGTTGTCAGTATTGTAGTTGAACTTCCTGATCCACATCTGTTTATTAATTTTTCTTTTCATGCAGGAGACCAGTCATAATGTTGACATTGTTGTTGACCATGGAGTTAATGGTCCATCTACTGATAATTGCAAGGTTATTTATATTTTTATTGTGTTCATTCATATTTTCTTGAATTTTCATGCGCACCAATGTGTCTTGCTTGTTCATTTTTCTATCCCCCACCGTTTAGAGTTTGCAAGTGATACCTACCTTTTTTGTTACTGTGGTTTAGTTCCTTGTGTTTACTGTTGCTAATAATATCATTGTTTTTTTGCCTCATTACATTTGAATCAGGGTCCCCTTGTTGGTGACGAGCCTTGTTTGCCCGTTGGTGATGTTGCTTTGAATGTTAGCAGCAGCAAGATCGATGATGTTGCTGTGAATGCTTCTAAGGTTTGTTTTTCTGTGCACCTCTTGGTAGCTTATTTTTTATTGTTAGTTTTGCTCATATTATTCACTTTTTCTGAATTTTTATTTTTGTCAGATTACTGATGTTGAGTGTGAGGTTGTCCTTAGTGGTGGAGATGATGCTCATGGTATTCCATTGAGTAGTGGGCACAATGTTGGTACCAAAGTTGCCGATGAGGATGCTGGTGCTGCCAGCATACTTGATGCCAAATCGCCTGGTGTTGGTATTGTTGGGAATGAAAATTTTCTGATTGTGAAGATTTGCCGCCGGAGAATTTCCCTCCTGGAGGTCTTGATTACGGTGATGCATTGCAAGATGCTTCTAGTGTGGAGAGGTGCCATCCGAGGATGATGGTTTACTTCTGTCAATTTCTTCTAGCCCCTTGACGCAGGAGGCGCTCTTGTCGTCCCAGGATTTTCTTTCTACAGACCCTGAAAGTGCAGCAATATTGGTGTCCTCTCAAGATGTCCCATCGTCAAACCCTGAAACTGGAGGCATAATGGTCTCAGCACAGGAACTACCATCGTCGTCAAACCCTGATAGTCCAGGTAAGGACTTGTAAATGAGGCGTACTTCTCAATTTTGGCATTTTGGACATGTTCTCTTGTAGTGGTTGAACTTATTATTTTTCTTCTTTTTCTGCAAGCAGAAAGTGGTAATGTTGTTAAGGTTGATACGTTTTTTTCGCTGTTACGAGGTTGCGCATGAACCGTACAAAATGGTTAGTTTGGGATTTGGCCCGTACCATTTTTGTCTCTTTTTCTTTCTCTTGTATGATTATTGTTGTTGTTGCAGTAGTTTTAATTCATGTAATCTTTTGTGTTTTTCTAGTCACAAGCCGATGTTTCCAAATAAAGAATGTGATGCCCGTGTTGGTTCTTTTGTATTGGTTCACGAGATCAGGTGCTGATGGTTTTGACCAAGTAGGTGAACTTGGACTTTTTGTACTCATGAACTAGAACTGTCATGTTTTCTTGCAGGTTTGGGAGGTCTGGGAGGTACTAGAACTATCATGTTTTCCTTTTTTAAAGCTGCACTTATTGTCGCAAGGAAATTGAACTGATATGTTTGTTCCTCAATTTTGGGTGGTGGATATAAGCTCTTATGATTATATGATTTTTGTTTGTACTTCTGAATTTCAATTTCCCTCTTTTATTTTATTGTTTGGAGGCTGAATTTTTTGTTTCATTATGATTTGTTAAACTCATTTTTCCTCTGCGATTTTTTTCCAGCTTCTTTTCCCTACCTTTGATCCACCGTCATTTGTGGCTACCATGAAGCCTAGCGAAGAATCTGGGCATTGGTGCTTGATTGTTCTGAATTTGAGGTTCCGTCGTTTCGAGTGTCTTGATTCACTCCGTGATGAAACCTGGGGTGATGCAGTTAGATTCTTAAGGAATATGACAGATAATATAAAGAAGCTTTGGAGGGAGTCGGGTGTAGACAGGGCCAAATCATTCTCGCCGGTGCATATCGATGGTTTCTCTTGGGAGTTTGTGTGGGTGTCGCAGCAGGAAAACACGTGAGTATCCATTTTTAATGATTTTTGTTAGTTGTTTTTGTTGCTGGGAGGATGTTGTTCCTGTATTTTCGGATTTGTGATGTACCATTTTGTTTTTTCCTTTGTTTACAGGCATGATTGTGGATTCTTTATGCTACAAAACTGCAAGACCTATCATTGCCGGGAGGATGGTGTAATTGAAATGGTCGATTACATCCAAGAAGACATTCTTGACATTAGGAAGACTTTGTTGTATACCTGCGCAACTAGCGATGTGTTTGATGTTGACTTCCGGGGTTTCTTTGGCATCGAACCCTGTATGTGTGCATGGCCTTTTGTAATTTTTTGCAGCTTGTACTTCTCTATTAGTACTGTCATGAATTATGTATTTGAACTTACCCTTGTGCGGTCTTCTTCTTTTTTTATTTTTGTTTTTGCAGGTGACTGGCTGGATCTTGGCGAGCATGACTACAGGTCCTTTGGCAGCCAGTTCTTCGAGCTCGAGCGCGTAGCTATTGATCTTAGCCAGGGGCGTTCTCCCGAAAAGACAAGATCTGGTGTTATGAAGGGGCGGTTGGGAGCTCTGAGAGGTTCTACGGCTGCTTGTGCAGAGAGCCCCACTACACCCAAGAATCCCATTGTGGAATTGATAGACAGCGATGATGATGTGTTTGACAAGATTGCTGGCGTGGGAAGAGTCACAAGGAGCGCTGCTGCCAAAGGTTTATCTCCCCTTGCTGGAATAGTGGCTCGTAGAGCTGGTGGTGCTAGGAAAGATCCTGCTTTGGATTCTGGCAATGTTGTAAGCACGAAGCGTGCGCCCAGAGCTCCTATAAAGTTTTTCTCCCCTGTGCAGCAGCTTGACCCTCATAAATTCCCTCACCTGGACAAGTCTCACAAGTTGTATAATCTGTTGCTTAGTGATGAATGGCGTGAGAAGTATGCCGAGTGAGTATCTCTCATTATGTTTCCTCTTCTTTTTCTTCTGTTGTTTGTAACTGCTAGATACATATGACCTGAATTGTTCCTTTTTATACAACTTGAACTGCTATGAATGCCTTATCTTGCTTCTCCTTCTTTTTGTTCTTGTGTGTGCTGCAGGAATACATTCTCAATGATACCTCAGCCTAATGAAAGTGTAACTAGCTTCACTGGGAATCGCATCTGGGAAGTTTTTTCACCTGGGCAAATGATGGAGGGCGATGTAATGGACTTACTCATTGATGATTGGAAGCAAGATCCCGAGAGAAATGCTGGTTTCGCATCTGGGAAAAGGGTATTGCTGAGTCCATATTTCATCACGGTAATCAATCAGATCGTTTCTTTCTGTTGAACAAGACTGCCTATTGTTTTTACGAGTTTTAATAATACTTTGCTTGTTGATCCTTTTCCACTGTCTATTTATTTTTTGGCTTTTTTGCGGGTTGTGCTTGACTGTATGTTTTACAGTGATGAAAATAAAGTGTTTAATGTGGACAGTGCAGCGAGAGATTTCAAGAGCTATGTTAAAGATAAGGAAGACTTGCTCAGTGCCGACCTTGTGAGATCTACTAGCTGATTTTTGGTTTTATTTTTTTGTTGTGATGCTGGTTTTTATTTTGAATATTTAACATCTCTTTTTTGGTCATTTGTTTTTAGATCATGATGCCTCTATTCAAGCCTATGATTTTAGCAAAGGATAAGAAAGTGAACCACTTTTCCATATATGTCATGAATCGGTACCGAAGTAGCGTTGACATCCTTGACTCTTTACCTTATCCGAAGAACCGCCATTCTTCAAAGAACACCTATCATAAAGACTGCAAGAAGATTGTGAGTGAAATTTGTTATCTGTACTGGATTAATTTTTCTGCATCTTTGTTTCTGCTTTTCTGAGACCTAAAAATGTGTGGTTTCTTTTGTTTTTTACAGATTTCTAGATTGGTCCAAGTAATGAAGGCTATGTATGGTGATACTCAGTAAATTGCGAGCAAGCAGCCCAATTGGGAGTTGTTTGCAAAGAAACCAACGTTTGTCAAGGTTCCACTACAAGGGCCGAATGAATGTGGCCATTATAGTCTGAAGTATGCGGGATCCTATGATGGTGAAAAGATCATTGAGAACATTCGAGATAATGACGTGGGTTCTAGTTGAGCTTTTCACTTTTTGTGTTTGGATTATTGTGTATCCTTTTTTTATGTGTCATGATTTTTGATAATTCGTTTTATTGTTTTGCAGCCACGTATTGTTGATTGGAACGCTGAGGATCTGTATAGAGTTGTGTTCAACCGGAATAGCTAGCTTGTGGTGACGGAGCTTCCCAAGGAGGTTCAGGCTTTGGCTCCTAATGCATAGGAGAAATGGTCATCATTTGTGTAGTGAATGGGATAGTTGTGTGATATATCTCTTGAAAGCACTATAGGCTTTTGTTTATGGTTTTTGGATTTCTTGTCAAGTACTATGTAATAACTGGTATATTTTGTGTTGTGTTTGAGTGTGGCAGAATATTTAACAAACTTTTTTTCGATGATGTTATTGTGGTTGAATAGCTGTTTCACTTCTGTATGTTTCATCGGGAATTCGTTTTGGTTAAGTTTTATTTATTCTACTGAAGTGTTATACAGTAGTTGAACTGAAAACACATTTTTCATCAGGATTTTTTTTCAGGTGCATTGCGAGTTGTTGCTGGAAAAGTGAGATTTATTTTATTTTCATCTATCCCAACCTAAGTTGGACCTTTATAGTTTCTGTACACTCTTTTTCTTGTACTTATGGTATAGATCTGTTAGTACTGAATTGTAATCTCATTCAGCGTAAGGCATTTAAATTCAGCGCCAAATTTTTTGTTTGAACTTCTTGAGTTTTAGTAGTTGAACTTCATAGTAGAAGTTAAAGCACTAGTTTAAATTAGCTACATTTAATAGGTAGCCCTATTAAGTTCATTACTACTTCACTAGTCAATATGGACTGATGCTTCTGTTGTTTGGTATGATCATAGTACCTGTCGTATAGACTAAGTTGTACTGAGATTTCTGTTGTATTATTTCTGTTATTCTTAGCGTGTCACTGTTTTAGGGAATGCGAACTGAAGCTTCAGGTTCCTTTTTATATTTTGTAGAATGATTGTACCATGTGTTCAAGTGTACCAGAACTTTCAGTCCTAGCATGCTAGTGACTAGGAAATACATACTGATGGTTCTTTGCTTTTCCTGTTGCATTACTTAGTAAATTTTTTGTTTGAACTTCTTGAGTTTTAGTATTTGAACTTCATAGTAAAAGTTAAAGCACTTGTTTAAATTAGCTACATTTAACAGGTAGCCCTATTAAGTTCATAACTACTTCACTAGTCAATATGGACTGATGCTTCTGTTGTTTGGTATGATCATAGTACTTGCCGTATATACTAAGTTGTACTGAGATTTCAATTGTATTATTTCTGTTATTCTTAGCATGTCACTGTTTTAGGGAATGTGAACTGAAGCTTCCCGTTCCTTTTTATATTTTGTAGAATGAATGTACTGTGTGTTCAAGTGTACCAGAACTTTCAGTCCTAGCATGCTAGTGACTAGGAAATACGTACTAATGGTTCTTTGTTTTTCCTGTTGCAGTACTTAGTAAATTTCTAACTACTATTAGCACGATGCTTTTAGTACTGAATGCTGTCCTCGGCTGAAACTTAGTCTTTTTAGTGTTCTTCTGAAACTAAAAACTGATTTTTAGTGTGATAGTACTGATGTTCATGTCTAAGCTGTACTGAGCGTCCAAGGCTACTATTTGCTTTTGTCCTTAGTTAGTCTGCCAGTGTTTTTTTTGCGAAAATATTTATGTGTTATTTTTGTTTCTCCATGACTAGTGCTGTGTGGCAACCATCAAGTTTCAACTTCAACCTACTTCAACTTCAAATGATGGATCAACAAAATAGGAACCTAGCAAACTTGTTGGATGACATAAGCAAACAATGTACTTGATAGACATAGGCAAACTTGTTCAAACCCTGACACACATAACATAAGGTAGCTGGTTCAACATAACGAAAGCAAACTACAAATCTGAAACAACAAGATTAAGGACAGGCAGAAGGGCGAGCAACACGGATGTAGACTTTCATGCATCTTCATCCCGCGAAGTTGCAGTGGTAGTAGGGGTCAGCCTCCTGCTCTTTTGAAATATCCCAACCTGTCATGATGTTGTCGATTGTCTTCCATGACTTGTACGTTGCGTATACATCTATTCCTGCGTACGTGATGAGGTTGTCTGGCAGCGGGCTGGTCCCCCACAGTTTGTGGTCTGCCTGTCCATCTTCTTCTTCATGCCGTCGTAGAATGGGTGGATGACGCCGCCTGCAACATCGGCCAAGGAGTCGTAGTATTTGTCGGTCTTTGGATCTTTCCACTTGCATTGCATGTCGATGAAGTTGTTGGGTTGATCTCCAAACCAGACTTGTGCAGCATCCGCTTGTCACCTCCAATGCTGAAACCGACAAATGTGTACAATTTCTCCTCCTGCAGGAAGTCTTTGAGGCGCTTGGGTATGCAAGGGGGAGACACACATTTAAAGATTAGTCTTCGTTTTTGAAGATTTAATTCTTCTGCTTTTTTTGGTTTTACAAGTGATAATCCATGAGGTAGATGATTATATATTATAAGTCATGGATGAATGTAGTTCAGAAACTAGTACACAAAGTCCTAAAATTAAATTCAACTACAGCATGTTATTTTTTCTTTTTTCCTATCTTCATTGCTTCACCAAATGCTTCACCAAATTCAAGAATCATTTTACTAGAGTCAATGATATATGTGCTGCTTGATTCAAGTTTAGTTTTCATTTTTGTTGAATAAAAGACCTATACCAGTGCTTGATACATCTTTGTGCATTAATTCTATATCAAGTTCAGAAATTAATTTGAGAAACATGTGCATCAAGATATGGACCTATACCACTTCACCAAAGATCTTTTAATACATCAATTCTATAAACTATACTAGTGCATCAAAATCAGAATCTATGCTAGTACATCAAGTTCAGAAATTAATCTGGTGCATCAAGTTCAGAATGCTATAAACTTTTTTTCAGATGCTAATCTGGTGAAACAATCCACTTCACAGTTTTAGAAATGCATGTAACCATAGAAACATGTACTCGTAGATCCACTTCACAAACTATAGTAATTCATCTAGTTGGGAAACAAGTTTAATTAAGTTTTTAGTGAGTAGTACTAGTACAATAGATGAATGAACAGTAGTATGGGTTACCATTTTGTGGCTGCTGCGATGTGGTATACCAAGCAGAGTTCGTCGATGCACAACTGCAGGACTGTCGTCATCTGTGGAGGTTCTTCTTTGTTGGTGTACTCCACATCAACTCCGATGAAGCTCGGATACAAGCCGCCGCCCTTCATCCTAAGCCTGCTCATCACCTCGTCGGCCTTGTCTGGTATGCTGGTGCAGACGATCTGTAGCATCTCCTTGCTGTGGAGCTCAACCCCTTTGAGCATTCTGGTCTACTCGCGCTTCTCGCCGGGGACGTGATTGTCGACGAGATTGCTCCTCTTGTTCGACGACGTCTTGCCATGGTGACGCTCGGCGGACTGTTCCTCCGCCATCGCCTTCCTCCGGCGACTGTGGTCTTGGGAGAGAGAAGTTTGTGGTTTGTGTGCAGTGGAGATGGAAGCAAAGATGGTGGTTCTGTGAATGAGGCGGAGATGGAAGACAATGGGGTATTTTGCAGTGCATCGACGGGGGTTTGTGGGAGACGGTTCATCGGGGACGTGGGTGTAGTGGTCGTGGGGGCCGCTGTTTGCAGTGCCTCGTGGCAACCGCCCAGTGGGTGGCGCGGGTGGTGGCCGGGAAGAACTAACCGTCCAAGACAAAGGTTTTTTACTGCTGCACTGATTAGTCTTGTCAAGATGTACTTACGATCTGCTAAATCCCACTTGCACGTCTCAGGGATGGTGATGATGGCATTTTGCACTGTTTAGGTGACGTATTCTTTTTGATGTTTTTCCGTGTGGATGTTAAGTATTGTTTTTCCATGAAGTCGTATACACTAGTTTATCTCAAAACATTTTTGCAGTGCCCTGGGAGTTGTTGCTCAAAACTGGTAATTATTTTATTTTCATCTGTACTAACCTAAGTTAGGCCTTTATAGTTTTTGTATTCTCATTTTAGTGCACTTATGGTTTAGTACTGTGTGAACCAAATTGTAATTTCATACAGCGCACAGGTTTGAAATTTGGTGTCACAGTGGTGTGAGTAGCCTGATTGATCCTTCTGTTTTAGTACTGATGTCATATGTATGTTTGAACTGAGTTTTTTTTGTTTTTTTGGGTGGGGTGGGGGTTTGAGATTATTTTACGACCAGATCGTTCATTGAGGTGTGGACAGATTTTATATAAATAAGAAATTTAGCAGAATTGACAAATAAATTCTATTTGAACTTCTTGCATTTTAGTAGTTGAAGTAGTCAGATTTTATATAAATAAGAAATTTAGCATAATTGACAAACATTATATATTTGAAATTTTTGCATTTTAGTAGTTGAACTTGTCATAATTGACAAACATTATATGCTTGAACTTTTTGCACTTTAGTAGTTGAACTTGTCAGATTTTATATAAATAAGAAATTTAGCATAATTGACAAGCATTATATGTTTGAACTTTTTGCGTTTTAGTAGTTGAAGTTGATAGTAATATTTAATTCGGTTTTTTAAATTATGTACATTTAACAGATAGGCTATTAAGTTCTCTTCTTTTTAGAGGTTCATTGTTTTTGTATCATATTTTCTCCTTTCTCTTGTAGAGGTTGATTGACAAACATTTTTCTTGTAATTTATATTTCTTTGTCCCGCCCTCTGGTTTTGTTTAATTGGGCTTATTGGTGGGGTGTTTTGTTGACGATGCAGGCTATTGGGCCGTTTTCCGGCCCGGATAGCTCGTCCGCGCGGTTGTGCAGCGCGGTGTGCACGTGCGCTCTGGGTTTAGTCCCACCTCGCTAGTCGAGGGGGCTCTGGACCGGTTTATAAGCGCAACCGAGGCTCACCAGTCGAACTCCTCTGAACACTTACCTGAGCGCTTATACACGGCGCTCGCTCTCTCTCTTGACCTGTGGGCCCTGGTCGAAGGGTCCTGCATTGTGTGGATTACTAGGGATTCGCTCACGGGCTCGAGTTCAAGTATCTAGCATTGTCAGGGCCTGCGACTGACCTTGGGCGGTCAATTTTTTTGTTTTTTTTGTTTTTGTTTGTTTGAATCTACTACTTGACTCCAGCAGTAACTTGGACTGATACTTTTTGTTCTAGTTCTTGTCAGTTTTGTGTGAGTGTAGTCTTTTTCATTTAAGTTTTTTGCCTTCTTTTTTGTGTTCTTTTTATTCTCAGGAGTCTTATGGTGTCATTTACAGAACTATGGTACTTTGCGTGTAGACTGAGTTGTACTGATAGTGCAATCATAGTAGTGCTTACGGACTGATGCTTCTTTGTACTTTTTATTGTAGTAATTATGTACTGTTCGATCAAGTGTACTATTACTGTCATTCTTAATCTGCAAGGGACCAACATAAGTGTGTGCTGATGCTTCTTAACTTTTTTATGTTTGTAGTACTTGTTAATTTTCTAGCAGCTACATATGAATGAGAACACTACATGAAGTACTAAGAACTTTCGCTTCAACTTTTGAAGCGTTGCTAAGCAACTCGAATTGTGCTGATTGTTCTCAACGTTATGTTTTCTATACAATACTGAATCGAAACTAGACATGGAACAACGTTGTGTGATTAGTTGCATCATAACTAGTACTTTAGAGCAGCCACAACGTTCCATTCAGAAGCTACTTTTCAATTTTGAAATGATGGATTAACAACATACGAAGCTACCAAACTTATATAACGAGATAAGCAAAACATTGTACTTGATGACATAACTAAACTTTTCAAACATGACAAGCACAACATAATCATACTAGTTCAACCCAACAAGAGCAAACTACTAATTTGAAACAACAAGATAAAAGGCAAGCACAAGCGGAAGTAAAACGAAGGCAGTCTCTGATGTATCTTCATCCCTAAAAGGGGCAGAAGGGCGGTCCTAGTAGTGGTCACCCTCCCGCTCTTTCGCATATTCCGAACCATATGTGATGTAGTCGATTATGAACCATGACTTGTACGTGGCGTACGCATCTACTCCTGCGTACTCGATGAGGTTGTCCGGCAGCGGGCTGGTCCCCCACAGTTTGTAGTCTTCCTGCATGTTGATCTTCTTCTTCATGCCTTTGTAGAATGGGTGGATGACGCTGGATGCAACATCAGTCAAGGAGTCATACTCTTTTCCGGTGTATGGAACTCTCCACTTGTGCTGAATGCTGATGAACTTGTTGGGGTTGATCTCCAAACCGAACAATTTCAGCTACTCTTTGTCGCTTTCAATGCTGAAACCGGCAAATGTGAACAACTTCTCATGCTGCAGCATCTCGCTCAGGTGCTTGGGCCTGCAAGGGGAGAGACATTTTGAATATTAGCATTACTTTGATGTTTGAATTATTCATTTTTGTTTTATTTTACAATGATGAATCCATGAAGTAGTTGTTTATGTAGGATAAACAATGGATGAATGTACTTCAAAAACTAGTAAACAAAGTTCTGAAATTAAATTAAGTACATCATGCTATTCTTCTTTTTGGATTATACATAGTTTCAGTCAATGTTGTATGTTCTGCATTGGTACTAGTTTAGTTTACTTTTGTTGAATTGGATAACACATAACCAGTGCTTCACCAAGTCCTTAGTTTATTTTCTTATGAAAATAACATTAAATCAAATTCAGAAAATACTTCACTACATCAAGTTCAGGAACATCCTTTTAATACATCGAGTACATAGACTACACTATTGGATCAACTTGAGAAACTACACTAGTCGATCAACTTCGGAATTTAATCTTCCGCAAGATTTTCCAAATAGTAATCCAGTGCATCAGGTTGAAAAATACATTTACAGTGTATCTACTTGAGAAAATGCAGTAGTGCATCCACTTTTCACAAACCACACTAGTACATCTAGTTGGGAAACAAGTCTGATGAAATTTTCAGGATATAGTACTAATAAACCAGATAAACCATATAGGGTAAATGAGTAGGATGGCTCACCATTTTGTGGCCGCTGCGATGTGGTACACCAAGCAGAGCTCCTCGACGCACAACTACAGGACTACTGCCATCTGGGGAGGTTCATCTTCGTTGGTGTAGTGCACACCAACACCGACGATACTATGATTCGGACTCTTGCCGCCAAGCTTCCTCTAGAGCCTGGAGATCACCTCGTCGGTCTTTTCTGGTACGCTGGTGCAGACGATCTCCAGCGTCTCATTGCTGTGGAGCTCAACCCCTGTGAGGGTTGTTGTGTACTCGCGCTTCTCGCCAGGGACGTGAATGTCGAGGAGGTTGCTGCTCTTGTCCGACGTCTCGGCATGATGATGCTTGGCGGACGGTTCCTCTGCCATCACCTTCCTCCGGCGACTATGGGCTTGGGAGAGAGAAGTTTTTGGTTTGTGTGTAGTGGAGATGGAAGCGGCAATGGTGGTTTGTGGGAATGAGGGAGAGATGGAAGAGAATGGGTTTTTTTGCAGTGCGTGGACGGGCATTCTTGGGAGGCGGTTCGTCGGGGGCGTGGGTGTAGTGGGTATAGTGGCGTGGGATCACCGTTTGCAGTCCCTTGTGGCAACCGCTCAGTGGGTGGCGCGGGTGGAGGCGTGGAAGAACTAACCGTCCAAGTTAATTGGTTTTTACTGCTGCACTGACTAGTCTTGTCAAGTTGTGCTTATGACTTGCTAAATCCCACCTGCACGTCTCTGCGGTGGTGATGATGGCATTTTACTGTCGCACTGATTCATATAGTCAAGCTGTACTTATCAGCTGGTTATCCCACTTGCACGTGTCAGGGTCGGTGATGATGGAGGTATGAACTCTTTGACTGTGGTACTTGGACTGGTGATTGAAGTGTAATTGAACGTACCAGATACAAGTGAGACTATGTGTGATGCTAATGTTTTTTAAAACAATTTTCGTATTTTTTAAAGGATTGTTTATATCAAGATAATCTTTGAGTATTTTTTACAGATAAATTAGATTTTCATCTGTACAGGATGTATTATATTCGCATTTTCCTTGAGGTAATTATATTTATGTACTGATGGTCCTTCTGAATTGGGACTGGCAGAAGCAGACATAGCTTTGTTTTTTCAAAATGATGTTTTTTTCAGGCGTTCACGGGTGTGTTTGTTTTACTATGCCTTTGTACTAACGATTGAGAATTATCAGTACTGATGTGCTACAAGAGTTTAAATTTTCCTTGACATATTTTTGCTGAGTTGCTGGTCGACAGTAGTGTTTGAGTCAAATATATCCAGATAAGTTTATTCAAATGTATTTGCGACTGCATTCAAAAGGATTATCAAATGGTTTACATAATAATGTCACTGCTCCAGCGGGCACAAATCAGAAATTATATCAGTACTTATGTGTACTCTGCCTTGTACTGACGACTAAGAATTATCAGTGCTGATGTACTACAAGAGTTTAAATTTTCCTTGACATATTTTTTTGCTGAGTTACTGGTCGACAGTAGTGTTTTGCATCAGATATATCTAGATAAGTTTGTTCAAATGTATTTGTGACTGCATTCAAAATGATTATCAAATGGTTTACAAAATAATGTCACTACTCCAGCAAGCACAAATCATAAATTATATCTTAACTATAGTACTGATCGAGAAATCGACGATAAAGCTAAATAAGTTTTGGTAACGAGAGTGTTTCTGAAATGTTTCCTCATTGGGTGCCGATGCAACTGAGAGTACAAGCTTATTTTTTAGTTGACGCAGCAGGATAACCACTATGTATTGTTTAGTCTTGAGCTTCTCCTAACTGGCCCCGAATGTTGTGCCTTGTCGGTGCCCTTTCCAGGTTGAGCGTTGGCAGTTTCATCGTCAGTTTCAGTTTCCTCGGCCCCGACACTATCATCTTCATTGTCTTCGTCTGATTGGTCGTCATTCTCGTCAAACTCTTCTTCTTCATCGTCTTCATTTGATTTTTTGGAACTCTGTACCTTGCCCTGTTTCTATTCAGCTCCACTGACCTCCTTGCCCACTTTGCATGTGCGGGAATTATGTCCATCAGTTCCCCCACACTTGCGGCAAGTGTAGCTGTTACGTGCGTTGTCTCCATTGGTAGAAACATGGGTGGCTCCAATCTACTTGTTCTTGTTGACAGTGGCATCTGTGCAGAGTGGGCATGTGCGGTAGTTATGGCTGCTCATGATGTTGCAGAATCCGCATGCCCTTATCCCAAGAGGTTTGCCGTCCGGGCCAAATTCCACGCGCTTGATGGGGCGTGGTGGCTTTTTGGCTGCTGCTTACGTATTGCTCTTCCTCCCCTTTGTGTTTGAGAATATGGGTGGTTTAATCACCCTTTCCTGCTGCTGCTGGTAGGATGTGCTATTGTCATGTCGTTCGCCTACAGGACCATCAAGCTCATGATCTCGCATGTGAGCTTGTTGGTGCTCTTGAGTGTGCACATGGGCAAGCTCCGGTTGCTGCTGCTCCTCTTCCTCATTGTCGAATGGGTCAATAGCTCCCAGATGGTTCATCTCGGATAACATTGTAGCAATATCCTGCTCAATGGCTTCATTGTCCGCGACACCTCCATTTTCAGCAGAATGCATGGCATCGAGTTCTTGTTCAAGTTTGTCCATGACGACCCGCAACCTTGCCATTTGCTCTTGGCTTCTCAAGCTTTGTCTGTGCACCCTCATGTTCAGCGTCAGTAGTGATCTTTCAATGCATTATTGGGATGCCTTGTTTGACGCTACTGTCCTAAAATCATTTCTGTTGAATGTTGGCTAGATGTTTAGACGTTTGTTGTATCTCCCGAGGATGTATTTCTTTGGAACGCTGGCAGCGTTAATTGTCTGCATCATGCACAGGACATGCACGCAGAAAAGACTTGTATTGTTTTTGGAAGAGGTGCATGTTTTTTGTCATTTCATTCGAACAAAAACTTTGCAAAAAAAGTAGTACAATATGTAACATATTTTTTGTAGTCCTCACCTGTGTGTTCCCATAGCCTGCACTCGCACTCATATGTTTCTCCCACAGGGTCTGCAACCACCTGGAACGCGTGCTGAGCCCACACAGACAGTTTTTGCGGGTGGTTGTAGCGCACGAGGTACTTTGTGGGCTCTTCCATCTCTTTTGCCGTGAAGAGTGTGCTCAGTTTTAGCCTTTTTCTGATCTCGATGTACACAGCTTGTGAGTAGAGCTTTGCCATCTGGGTGTCAAACCCATAAAAGGTCAGCGTGTTTTGTTCCTTCTGCACATGCAAGAATGATGACCAAATTGTTAGTTTTCTCGCAGCAAACACTTGTAATAAAGTTTTACTTTAGTAAGCATGTTATTTTTTGTCTTACGATAAGTGATAGAGCTATACCTGGTTAGCCATTGTCTCCTGGTTCTCTGACTGCCTCTTGGTTTTGACGCAGGAGTTTACCTGGCTGACAAACCGGTGTAGGTTTTGTCTCTCAGTTACGAAGTTCTTCTTGAGCACATAGTTCATGCTCTCACTTCGCTGTTTGGATGTCATTTTGGCGCAAAAAATTTCTTTGAAGTAGGCCGATATCCATCTCTCAGGCTCGTTTCACATGCCCACCATTGTGGCATCATCGTGGAGGTTGTACTTATCCATGAGTCTTTTCCAGGCATCCTCAATCTCAGTTGGCACGAGGGGCTAGTTGAGCATTGATATGAATTCATCCTTAAAGTCATCATGCAGGTAGTACAGGTACATGAGGTGTTCCCTGTACTTCTTCATAATGTGCCAGTGGCATAGCTTATGTACTATGTTCTTGAAAACATCTGGGATCACCAAAGCCATTGTCGGGCGCTGGTCTGGTAATGAGAAAATAGACTCAGAGTGGTCAGCAGATGGTTGTGCATATATACCAATAGAACTGACACAACATTTTTAATATGTTATTTTCCTTTTTTTGGATGAGGGTGGTGGTTGGGGTGGTTTTGGAGGTTGTACCCGTGAGGATGCATGTAGGAGCCTTCCCTCTCATGCACCTTAAAAATGTATTGAACAACCACTTGAATGAATCTGCATCCTCATCTCTTATCAGGGCGAAACCAAAGAATATAGTCTGTAAGTGGTTGTTAGTTCCGGAAAACACCCCAAGTGGCATATGGTACTTGTTGATCTTATATGTTGTGTCAAACATTACACAGTCCCCAAAGTCCTGATACGCCCCTCGGCATCTTGCATTCGCCCAAAATATGTTCTTAACTTTGTCGGACTCAGCGAATTGCATGTCACAGAAGAATTCCCTGTTTATAGCTTTCATCTCCCTAAAGAAGTTGGCAGTATTTAGGACATCGTCCACATCATCAATCCTTGAATTCTTTGCTTTCCTGCATATTAAAAGTTCATTAAAAATGCATGTTGAACTGGCGTCAGGTCATGCGTTGTGTAATATGTTTGTACTGACAGAGGAAAAAAGACGAAGGCGGTTTATGGGAGGAGAACAAGTTTGTACTTACAGGTTAATCAGGTCTTTGGCATTCATTTCAAGGAAGTAGCTACCAGGGTCATCACCGTCCAGTACGCTCATGATTTGCGCGTGTTCAATGCCTTTGAACTGCAGGTACTTGACGTACTCCAAGATTGTTTTGTCAAAGTTTTTGTGGGAGTGCAAGAAGACAAGTATTTCTGTGGTGAGCTGTAGCCTGTGGTTGTGTTCCCACACTATCTCTTTTACGACAAATGTTCCATCCTTTTCCTTCTTCAGCCTCATTTTAGCCCCGCAATTAGTTCTGGTTGTCGTCCTGTTACACTGTCTATTTGCTTCAGACACCTTGGATGCATAAACTCCATAGCACGTGCAATAAAGGTAGGCTCTGGTCTTAAACTTGGGGCCTTCCCTGACAGCAAAACCCGCGTGCTTCGCATATACGTTGTAGAAGTTCTTTGTTTCTTCGAAAGTTTCAAACCGCATCTCTAGCCTTGGCAGAACATAAGCTTCAATGTCAGGTGGCTGCACGCAATAGTGAGCAAACAAAAATGTAGTTATGAAACTGTTAGATGGGGTGGTCACAGCACCATGGTATGGACTATGCTTGTATGTTTTTTTCTATATGGATACTTACATGTGTATAGCTCTGCGCTGCCTCTGGTGTTTGTTGTTCACCCTGGTTTATGGGCGCAGGTGGTGTCACCCTTGGCACATGCAGCAATGCATCTCTTGGAGGGAGCAACATTGACGAAGATCTCCGTCTCTCATTGTACGACCGCCTCCCCTCAGATTCATTGTGAGGTTGCTCCTATCTATATGGCTCATATCTTGTACTTTTGAACCTGCTAGAGTGGCCAAAATTTATGTCTCTTTGGCCTGGTCTTCCCGTCGCAACCGCTTTTGCAGCACGGATGATTGATGTTGACGGAGTGACTGGTGGAAGCCTTGTTGCAACCCATTCACGGCTTCCTGTCCTTGGCTTTTTGCATGCGCTAGGGAAGGAAAACATTTGTTGTTGGTGATATTGTTGGCCTTGTTGCAACCCAGCAGCGACAAAGCTTGCATTCCCAGATATTGGTGTTTGCTGCATAGAAGAACTTGTCCATTCTTTTGATGATTCCGGTGTATCTTGAAATCTGCCTGTATTGTTGAAGTATCCAGGTGGTATTTCTGGTGTTACCCAAACAGATGGTGCCACATATCTGCTTGGCTCATCAAACACTCCCTGCGTGTGCCGCCTTGCATGCTTTTGTAAATGACATTCAACAGTTTTGGGATTAATCTGGTTTCTTTTTCAGTCGAACTGATGAACGTTCATGTTCAACACTGATGTACTGTTTTTAGCACTGCTTGTAAACTGGACATTGAACTGATGCATGACTTCTCTTTTGTTCATCTATTACTTATGCAACTACACTAGAAGTACTCCTAGTTTATGTATCATTGAACTTACTGTGTAACAAATGCATATATTTTTCCACAACATTCTTTCACTAGTTCAAACTAACGCAACTACACGACATATACTATTAGAAATAACATCATACAACTTGCAGTGGTTGCTGAACCTTATATAAAGCCTAGTAGCTCCTTGGGCTGATGCATAACTTTATGTTTTTTGGCTTGAACTGAAGCTAGCATATTAGAGGTACTGACAGTAACCTCGACATCCAAATTGTCCATCAAGTGCCAGGGGTTTAATGAACTGATCAAGTACTGCATTACAATTTTCATCTAGAACTTATGCATCTACATTACAACTGCTAGTTTATGAATCATTGAACTTACTATGTAACAAATTTTTTTTCCAGTAACATGTTTTTTACTCGTTCGAACTGATGCAACTACATGACTTGTACTCTTAGAAATAACAACATACAACTTTCAGTGGTAGCTGAACCTTAGTACTATCTACTTGGATTGATGCATAAGTTTAAGTTTTTTTACTTGAACTGAAGCTAGCATATTAGAGGTACTGACAGTAACCTCGACATCCTAATTGTGCATCAATGCATATACATTACAAGGACTGCTAGTTTATGTATCATTGAACTTACTGTGTAACAATTTTATATTTTTTCAGTAACAGTTTTTTTACTCGTTCGAACTGACGCAACTACATGACTTGTACTCTTAGAAATAACAACATAGAACTTTCAGTGGTTGCTGAACCTTAGTACTATCTACTTGGACTGATGCATAAGTTTAAGTTTTGTTTACTTGAACTGAAGCTACCATATTAGAGGTACTGACATTAATCTCGACATCCTAATTGTGCATCATGTGGCAGGGGTGTAAATTGAACTGGTGCAAGCATTTGCAATGTACCATCGGGTTCTTCTTCATAGCAGGACCGATGAACTGATGGACTGACACAAACGTGGGAAGCAAACATTACCTCCAGTGGACTGACTTCTTCTACTACCTCTCGTGGGCGTCGTACTGGCATGTTCTTGGGAGGCGGCACCATTGACGCAACTCCTGCTTGTGGTGGATGTCTGGCGAAGAGGTTTGTTGAGGAGCCCCGGCGACGGAGGGAGGCAGGAGGCGGGGATGACGGCCCCGTTGATGGATCCGGCGACGGAGGGAGGCAGGAGGCGGGGATCACGGCCATGTCAATGGATCCTACGGTGGAGGGAGATAGGAGGCGGGGATCACGACCCCGACGATGGATCCAATGACGGAAGGTTGCAGGAGGCGGGGATCACGACCCTGTCAATGGATCCGGTGACGGAGGGAGGCAAGAGGTGGGGATCACGACCCAGTCGCTGGATCCGGCGACAAAAGGATGGAGGAGGCGGCGGCGGATCCGTCGCCGGCCAGTCACGGCGCCACGAGCTCCCTCGCTCCGGCTGCCGCTGTCGCTCGCTCGCCCACGACGCTTGCCTCTAGAGGAAGAAG
>NC_057798.1:365392198-365481737 GCF_018294505.1 Triticum aestivum | reverse complement strand
AATAGTATTCTGTTATGTGTAACAGAATATTATTCTGTTATGGGTAACAGAATAGTCCAGCCCTATATATATATATCACTTAGGCTTCAAGTGCGTACTTGTTAGTTAAACCTATGGTTAAAATGTGACACTAAATACGACTAGTAAGTAGTACAGTAGCAGTACTAGTATACGTCGGTCAAATTATTCATCATGTCCACACATTGAATTGAGGTGACAACAGGCTGCATTGAGGTGACACAAGAATCCCGGCGGCGTGTTCGGGTATTCTGGACTTCAGATTTGGAGTACCACTTATCTGTCAAAATCTTTCATCATTCACTTAAAACAGTCGATTGATCATACATTGAGTAACATATAACTGGAATTAACCCATGCAAGTCGAAGAAGGATTGGTCGGTGCTGCCGGCTGGCGTCAAGTTCGATCCCATGGATCAGGAGCTGATCGAGCACCTTGAGGCCAAAGTGAGTGTTGACAGCGCGAGATCTCACCCTCTCATCGATTTGTTCATACCAACCATCGACAGCGAGCACGGCATATGCTACATCCATCCTGAGAAACTTCCAGGTAAGACACCGATCAACCGTCTACTTGCACAAACATATTCCTTTGTTTGTAGCTCTATTTTTCTTTTTAGACGCAGACCTGGTGAAGCAATTACAATTTTATAGTTAATAAAAAGTGAAACAAGTGACTGCAACATGCCAAAGATGTTATGAAAATGCCAACTACGTACACTAAAACCTATATTCAACAATACTGTAGGTATCACACTGAGTGGCCTAAGCAAGCATTTCTTCCAGCACAATTCCAGGGCGTTCAAAAGGGGCAAGTGGACGCGTCGCAAGATATAGTCGGAGTGTGGCATGCACGCGATGTGGCACAACACCGGCAATACCTTGCTAGTGATGGTCAACGACCGGCAGACAGGTAGCAAAAAGGTTCTGGTGCTGTACACCAACAAGAACTTCGACCAGCAGAGGACCAACTGGGTGATGCACCAGTACCACCTCAGGGACCTGGAGCAAGAGAAGGAGCGGGAGCTGGTCCTCTGCAAGATTTTCTACCAGACGAACACTAGGGCCAGGAGTAAAAAGATTATAAGTTAGTTTGGTATTGGTACTTGTACTACCTTGTCATCCGCAAGTAGGTATTGTTGTTAACGATCTTTTGGTATGAACTTGGCATTTGCTTCCAACCATCATGCCGAGGGTCGACGTGGATATAAAGCTGAATCATTTGTTTCGATACGAATTTTCAGGCACCTGATTTTTATTTGATGCGTAGCATAAGCACCTGCCTTCCGAATTCCCAGTTCTCCAAATTTTTCGGAACAAGTGCATGCTCTTATTATCAGATGAATAAACAATATCCCAGCTGCATCCCAGTTATCAGTCTGTACTTGCATAATTCTCTTGTTTATTGAGCACGTATATTGTTTTTTCAGGTCGAGCAAGTTTCAACTGAGCTGTAGACCGCCCAGGCTTGGTTTTGTTTTTAACAGGCCCAACCCATGACGACAACGGGGCACAAAGATCCAGCAGGTATCTACTAGCCTTTGGCTCGCCAGCATTAGTTATATTTTGTCTTACAACATCCGCAGTCAGTTTTTTTATTGAATCAAACACACAGCAGAGTTCCATTTTCCTCTTGAAATGCATGTCCTACATCCGTTTTCTAATCTCTACCTATAGTTTACTAGTTTATATACACGTATCATTATATTGAAAATACATAAAATTCCCTTTTCATATTTACATCCTTATTTTTGTTGTTGTTTTCCCTCCCAGTGCTGATTTTTTTACCACTGGTTTTCCCTTAAGCCAACTCAATTGTCCCACGTCTTATTTGCTTACAAAAACAAAATGATTTTTTTGGCAAATCAATAAGTTCTTAAGAAAATATTTATCATTTCGGGATTACAAAAGTTCGGATTCCACCAAAATATGCAAAATAAGGTTGAACTTTTTGACCATGGTCCTGGGAAGAAAATGGGATGTAATAAATTACTTAAGAATTAGCAAATGGGCTGCAAATTATTAAAAAATAGCAAATGGGCTCTATGTTGTCTGCCAAAGATTTGGAGGCTGACTTGTGGGCCTACTAAGTTCATGCGTACACAAGGTTTATCAAAAAATAAACTTAGTCAACAATCAACTCTACCAGCGACAAACCGTTAGATGTCAATCTAACGACAATCGTGCTTCTTCAGTCTCTGATCTTCGTGCCCCTACCGCCCAAACCAGTGCCGCCGGAACCACCTGCTCCCGCCTCCCCTGGCCGGCTGTGCTGCCGGATAGGCCTCACGGTCATGGCCCCATCATATACTCGCAACCCTGGCCTGTCTATCCCTCTACTCACCCACACCTCCTGTTATTTTCCAGCGACGGCAGCCGAACCAGTCAACCCTCCTCCACCGCGTGGGCAACCACTGTCGTGTCTTCCCCGGCTCTGTTTCATTCCCTTCGTAGGCCTCGCCGTCGTCCACCGCCCTGGTGCTCTCGGCGCGGCATGGTGATGTAGGGTGGAACCCTATAGAGAAGATCTTTCACGAATTGGAGGTGGGATCCCCAAGAACAAGATGAACAAAGGAGGGAAAACAAAGAGGAGCACTCAAGAACAAGTCAAATCACACGTCCACTAGACAATCAAACACATAAGATCCACAAGGTACATGAACAACAAAGGGAAATAAGATACATGGTAGAGTTCATCCCAAATCCTATGAAGGAGATGAGGGCTTGATGATCCTATGATTGGGATCCTTCCCCAAGAAGGAGGTCTTGATGTTTGGTCACTCCAAGAGGAGATCTTGATCTCCTAGTGGAGTGGATCCATGGAGCAAAGCTCACAAATGTGTATCAACTACTTTGCTTCCCCTAACAAATGGCCTAGGTACGGAATATATAGGTATGGGGACGAAGTGGATGAAGAGGAGGCCCAAACAGCAGCTCACAGCCGTCCATCCTGTAGGGCCCGTGCGCATGGGGTAAGTTGGGCCCGTGCGCATGGGGGTCCCGTGGGCACGGTACAGGCCCATGCGCACGGGGTGCTCCAGCGCCAGCTCCCTGAGTAGTCCGTGCGCACGGGGTCTTCGAGGCCCGTGGGCACGGGGTCGCCTGGGAGGTGCAGATTTGGTCCTATTGCACTCCTTCCTTGGTGAGGACATGACTACCTTGGATATGACCAAAAATATTGCATATATGCATATTTGTCAGGTGATTTCTAGTGCAAACTATTCAATAATCTATTTATGTTATCCAGAACAAAAATACTTCACACACTTTTGTGTTTTGTCTAATTGCAGGTGTATGGGACATTTGTACAATCCACATATGAAGATAAGGAAGAAAGAGATGTTTATTTTCTGTCCAAAAAGTTCTCTCACGTCACTTTTGGCCCAAGAGAAGATAGAGTCCAAGTCTCTCACGTTCTGGATTCAGATTCGGACTGCACAGACACACCTGACTCAAAACGGACACAAGTTTTTCATACGGACTCCGAATTGGGTGATTCTTTTTTTGTTGGAAACTAGATTTCGTGCACTTTCCAACCCAATTGGAATCACCTTCAAATTCGTCCGGAGCGTTGAGTTGTGGACGAAACAATCTGATGCTGCAGCAGAATCCGAGTCAAACTACAAGTCCAAAGGTGTTACATCACCTCCACTTGGGCCCATTGGCCTTGTACGACCTGGATTTAGTTTTATGCTGCCTTGGGACGTCCTCCCACCTCCTTGGCCGCCACCCCTTGCTCCTATATAAGTAGATCCATCTAGTAGCTTTTCCTTGGGAATTTGTTTAGTTAAAAGTTAGCCATTGCAACTTCGTGTACTTCGTTTGTGTCCAACGACCAGACCAAGACCGCTTACGGATCCCCACCATTATCAATACTTCATATATATTCGCAATATTCAGATTGCTTTATCATATTCTTGCTCGTTCTTCGGTTGCTTGCAGGAATAGACCTTCGTGGTCAGGTTGATTGTGCTCCAGCGTGGTCAATAACCTCTCGGAGTTGGTTTAGCGATTGCTAAGGCGCAACGCCGTGCACGTTTGTAGTCGGATCGTCAAAGTCATCTTCACCAAATCGATAGTTATCATCTCATCGAAAGATCGGGACCCTCGCCTCTATCAAGTGGTATCAGTTTTCAGGTTGCTCGGTGAGAATTTCCAGTTTTTCCTAGATTAGATTTTTTTTCTTACCTATTGTCCAAGAAAAAGCCACAAAAAAAAAGTTAGATCTGTTCATCCTTTATCCAAGCCAGTCTGAGCCTTTGCAATTTTCTATTCATTGCTTGCATAGTTGAATTATCGGTTGCATCGTCGTGTCAGTTGCTGGTCTTAGTGTCTAGTTCGTTTAGAGTTTCGAGTTCTGTTCACATTAGTCACGCCACCGCTGCATCATTATCTCTTCCGCTGTCCACCACCCATCCATCAATTTCCACCACGTGCTACCCACCATTCATTGTCATAATAATAGTTGAGGTCACTCACATCTTCGCCTGATCGAATCTGCATCTTATCTAGTTTGTCTTGGAAAGAGGGAGAAAAAGAATATAAAGAAAAAAAAGAGAGAAAAAAGGAAAGAAAAAAAAAGAAAAAGAGGGAGAAGAAAAAGAAAAAAAAGCGTGAGAAAAAAAAGAGAGAAGAAAAAAAAATTGGATCTATCTAGAATCAATCTCATACCTGAATTCGGATTGGAATCTGTTTTGCGCACTGTTCAGTAAAACAGGTGTACCTTCCTCATACGAAGTCCGTTTTGGCTCCGTGAGTACTCAAATTGAAGATAGCGACGAGCCGCATCTAAATAGTTGCAGAAGCTAGTTCAATATTTGACACCTCAAAATCGGCTTCTAAATAGGTCATTTTGCCCTCCGAAGTTCATGAACACAGCTTGTTCCAATTTTTAGGCCAGTTTTAGAATTCTTTGACTCCTCATATCAACTCGGAATTGAGTGATTATTTTTGCATTGGAAAGCTTGAGTTAGTAGAATTCTTTGAAAGAATTTATCAGAAAATTGTCTCAAACTTTTCAAGAGGAAAGTTGGAGAGAGAGTTGTTGTATATCCTGCTTGGCAGTTGTTTTTCATCATTATCTTCACTGCCGTTGTGATCTTCACTTATATCTTGCTGTCAAGAGCTACTTAGTATCCTTCATTGATGCTAGTTGTGCTACGCCGTGACCTCATTAGTGTTTTAGGCTCGCGTCTCTAGTCCGGTCTAGCCTAGGACCAGCACAGTACCGTCGTTGAGCGTTTATTCAACATTGCATCTTTGAATTGATTATTGCTAATCTTTTGCTACCATATATAGCCAACCCAGCTCCACATATTTCTACACCGTGTATACATACGCTCCCCTGGCAATTGCTTTACTCAATATTCGGAGTTACTTGACACCGCTGGTTGCCGATCACCGCCTGCTGCATGGTAAGAACTTGTAAGACATTGATATTTGCTTTACTGTGAGCGTTTTACCACCACATCCTAGTAGTTATAGGAACATTATTTTTGGGTTTTGTTTCTTGTTCTACTAATCATGACAGGATCCAGAGTCAATTCATGGGCTTTGTCGATCGCGGGAGACGTGCCACCACCTTTGCAAATACCACAACCGTCACGAGAGGTGCACAAACATTCAAATGCACATGATCAAGTTAATGTATCTATACCACCATTTAATGGCCGTTTTAAACCTGCTTTATATATTGAATGGGAGTTCGACATAAAAAATATATTTGCTTCCCATAATTTCAATGAACATAAAAAGGTTAAGGTTGCGGTTGGTTCTTTCACTGGTTATGCTTTGGTTTGGTGGAGTGAATATTGTCGGTTACACCCTGATTATATACCTACTACTTGGGATGATTTGAAACTTGCCATGCGACATACTTTCGTCCCTGCTTATTATACTCGTGACATGATTAAGAAGTTGCAACAGTTAAAACAAGGTAGTGAAACTGTAACAAAATATTATGATGATTTACAAACTACCTTGTTGCATTCCTCTTTAGAAGAAAGTGAAGATGATTTTATGGATAGATTTTGGGGAGGATTAAACCGTGATATTCAAGAGATACTAATTCATGAAGAGTGTTATCCTATGGACCATTTGTTTCATCTTGCTTGCAAAGCTGAACAGGAAATAAAACGACGTGTTGGCCACGAGGAGAATAAGCGCACGATGCACATTCCAAGAGTTGATATGATTGTTCCTTCAACTACTAGGCATACTATGACAACCACATCCGTTGTTGTCAGGACTACATCACCTTCACCATGTGACACATCGCCCCCGAGAGTGGCTACATTATCTGAGTTGATCATAAGAGGTAATGACAAAGGTACTGATCTTCCATCTCTACATGAGAATGATGAATGCCTTGTCAATTTGAATGCACCATCTGATGAGCTACCCACTACTTTGATCACACCACCTATTTTAGAGGACTACGTTGATAATTTGACTTTGCCATGTGATCAAACAACTGAAATACCAACAATTTTGAGTGCACCCATTGAATTAACTATTGATGCAAAAGAACCAATGTTTAATCATTTTGATATGACCTGTAATCTTGGTGATGATTCTGTGTTGAATGACTTATTGCATGTTTGCTTATTTAAGCATGTTGTAGCATGTAAATTTGATGCAAGTAAGGTTTATTCACCAATGTTGGGATGGTTTAATGATGAACATTGTCAATCTTTTGAAATGAATAAGAGCTTCACTTATATGTGCAAACTGAGTTGCAATATTTTCATGCCTTCTACTTCTTGTGCTAATTTTTTGGCTTTAGATTTTATGAACTATGCAAGTTACTCATCTATTCATGTGTCGTATATGCAAAAATCAAGGGAAGTAAAAATGGATGACATATACATATACAACATGTACACCTTGTCTCTTTTGTTAGCCACATTTCAGATTAACCAACGCCGAGGACGGCTTTATTTTCAAGAAGGGGAGGATGATGAGGACATGACTACCTTGGATATGACCAAAAATATTGCATATATGCATATTTGTCAGGTGATTTCTAGTGCAAACTATTCAATAATCTATTTATGTTATCCAGAACAAAAATACTTCACACACTTTTGTGTTTTGTCTAATTGCAGGTGTATGGGACATTTGTACAATCCACATATGAAGATAAGGAAGAAAGAGATGTTTATTTGCTGTCCAAAAAGTTCTCTCACGTCACTTTTGGCCCAAGAGAAGATAGAGTCCAAGTCTCTCACGTTCTGGATTCAGATTCGGACTGCACAGACATACCTGACTCAAAACGCACACAAGTTTTTCATACGGACTCCGAATTGGGTGATTCTTTTTTTGTTGGAAACTAGATTTCGTGCACTTTCCAACCCAATTGGAATCACCTTCAAATTCGTCCGGAGCGTTGAGTTGTGGACGAAACAATCTGATGCTGCAGCAGAATCCGAGTCAAACTACAAGTCCAAAGGTGTTACATCACTTCCACTTGGGCCCATTGGCTTTGTACGACCTAGATTTAGTTTTAGGCTGCCTTGGGACGTCTTCCCACCTCCTTGGCCGCCACCCCTTGCTCCTATATAAGTAGATCCATCTAGTAGCTTTTCCTTGGGATTTGTCTAGTTAAAAGTTAGCCATTGCAACTTCGTGTACTTCGTTTGTGTCCAACGACCAGACCAAGACCGCTTACGGATCCCCACCTTTATCAATACTTCATATATACTCGCAATATTCAGATTGCTTTTATCATATTTTGCTTGTTCTTCAATTGCTTGCAGGAATAGACCTTCGTGGTCAGGTTGATTGTGCTCCAGCGTGATCAATAACCTCTCGGAGTTGGTTTAGCGATTGCTAAGGCGCAACGTCGTGCACGTTTGTAGTCGGATCGTCAAAGTCGTCTCCACCAAATCGATAGTTATCATCTCATCGAAAGATCGGGACACCCCGCCTCTATCAAGTGGTGAGGAAAGTTGGAGACAAAGTTGTTGATATATCCTGCTTGGCTGTTGTTTCACCTCATTATCTTTACTGCCGTTGTGATCTTCACTTATATCTTGCTGTCTAGAGCTACTTAGTGTCCTTCATTGATGCTAGTTGTGCTACGACGTGACCTCATTAGTGTTCTAGGCTCGCGTCTCTAGTTCGGTCTAGCCTAGGACCAGCACAGTACCGTCGTTGAGCGTTTATTCAACATTGCATCTTTGAATTGATTATTGCTAATCTTTTGCTACCATATATAGCCAACCCAGCTCCACATATTTCTACACCGTGTATACGTACGCTCCCCTGGCAATCGCTTTACTCAATATTCGGAGTTACTTGACACCGCTGGTTGCCGATCACCGCCTGCTGCATGGTAAGAACTTGTAAGACATTGATATTTGCTTTACTGTGAGCGTTTTACCACCACATCCTAGTAGTTATAGGAACATTATTTTTGGGTTTTGTTTCTTGTTCTACTAATCATGACAGGATCCAGAGTCAATTCATGGGCTTTGTCGATCGCGGGAGACGTGCCACCACCTTTGCAAATACCACAACCGTCACGTGAGGTGCACAAACATCCAAATGCACATGATCAGGTTAATGTATCTATACCACCATTTAATGGCCGTTTTAAACCTGCTTTATATATTGAATGGGAGTTCGACATAAAAAATATATTTGCTTCCCATAATTTCAATGAACATAAAAAGGTTAAGGTTGCGGTTGGTTCTTTCACTGGTTATGCTTTGGTTTGGTGGAGTGAATATTGTCGGTTACACCCTGATTATATACCTACTACTTGGGATGATTTGAAACTTGCCATGCGACATACTTTCGTCCCTGCTTATTATACTCGTGACATGATTAAGAAGTTGCAACAGTTAAAACAAGGTAGTGAAACTGTAACAAAATATTATGATGATTTACAAACTACCTTGTTGCATTCCTCTTTAGAAGAAAGTGAAGATGATTTTATGGATAGATTTTGGGGAGGATTAAACCGTGATATTCAAGAGATACTAATTCATGAAGAGTGTTATCCTATGGACCATTTGTTTCATCTTGCTTGCAAAGCTAAACAGGAAATAAAACGACGTGTTGGCCACGAGGAGAACAAGCGCACGATGCACATTCCAAGAGTTGATATGATTGTTCCTTCAACTACTAGGCATACTATGACAACCACATCCGTTGTTGTCAGGACTACATCACCTCCACCATGTGACACATCGCCCCCGAGAGTGGCTACATTATCTGAGTTGATCATAAGAGGTAATGACAAAGGTACTGATCTTCCATCTCTACATGAGAATGATGAATGCATTGTCAATTTGAATGCACCATCTGATGAGCTACCCACTACTTTGATCACACCACCTATTTTAGAGGACTACGTTGATAATTTGACTTTGCCATGTGATCAAACAACTGAAATACCAACAATTTTGAGTGCACCCATTGAATTAACTATTGATGCAAAAGAACCAATGTTTAATCATTTTGATATGACCTGTAATCTTGGTGATGATTCTGTGTTGAATGACTTATTGCATGTTTGCTTATTTAAGCATGTTGTAGCATGTAAATTTGATGCAAGTAAGGTTTATTCACCAATGTTGGGATGGTTTAATGATGAACATTGTCAATCTTTTGAAATGAATAAGAGCTTCACTTATATGTGCAAACTGAGTTGCAATATTTTCATGCCTTCTACTTCTTGTGCTAATTTTTTGGCTTTAGATTTTATGAACTATGCAAGTTACTCATCTATTCATGTGTCATATATGCAAAAATCAAGGGAAGTAAAAATGGATGACATATACATATACAACATGTACACCTTGTCTCTTTTGTTAGCCACATTTCAGATTAAGCAACGCCGAGGGCGGCTTTATTTTCAAGAAGGGGAGGATGATGAGGACATGACTACCTTGGATATGACCAAAAATATTGCATATATGCATATTTGTCAGGTGATTTCTAGTGCAAACTATTCAATAATCTATTTATGTTATCCAGAACAAAAATACTTCACACACTTTTGTGTTTTGTCTAATTGCAGGTGTATGGGACATTTGTACAATCCACATATGAAGATAAGGAAGAAAGAGATGTTTATTTTCTGTCCAAAAAGTTCTCTCACGTCACTTTTGGCCCAAGAGAAGATAGAGTCCAAGTCTCTCACGTTCTGGATTCAGATTCGGACTGCACAGACACACCTGACTCAAAACGGACACAAGTTTTTCATACGGACTCCGAATTGGGTGATTCTTTTTTTGTTGGAAACTAGATTTCGTGCACTTTCCAACCCAATTGGAATCACCTTCAAATTCGTCCGGAGCGTTGAGTTGTGGACGAAACAATCTGATGCTGCAGCAGAATCCGAGTCAAACTACAAGTCCAAAGGTGTTACATCACCTCCACTTGGGCCCATTGGCCTTGTACGACCTGGATTTAGTTTTATGCTGCCTTGGGACGTCCTCCCACCTCCTTGGCCGCCACCCCTTGCTCCTATATAAGTAGATCCATCTAGTAGCTTTTCCTTGGGAATTTGTTTAGTTAAAAGTTAGCCATTGCAACTTCGTGTACTTCGTTTGTGTCCAACGACCAGACCAAGACCGCTTACGGATCCCCACCATTATCAATACTTCATATATATTCGCAATATTCAGATTGCTTTATCATATTCTTGCTCGTTCTTCGGTTGCTTGCAGGAATAGACCTTCGTGGTCAGGTTGATTGCGCTCCAGCGTGGTCAATAACCTCTCGGAGTTGGTTTAGCGATTGCTAAGGTGCAACGCCGTGCACGTTTGTAGTCGGATCGTCAAAGTCATCTTCACCAAATCGATAGTTATCATCTCATCGAAAGATCGGGACCCTCGCCTCTATCATTCCTCCTCCTTGTGGCCTTGTGGTCCTTCTCCAACTCCTTTGGGGTATCCCTCACCAGCTTGTGGGCGCCGGTCTTCATACCTAAGGACACATAGAGCACTTTGGTGAGGTAGCAAGCAAGTCCAATGGATATTCATGATGTTCTCGAAGAAGAGCGGGTTCACCTTAGTTCCGGTAGGTCCACTTGGGGCTTGATGTGCTAAGAAGGTGTACATGGAGATGAACGTGGGATGCTCCGTATCATCTCCTCCCCCTTTGGAAAGATCCGACCTCGGATCGTAAACCGTATCGCCATGTACACGATAGGCATGGTTGTACCATAGGTCGATGTCGTGGCACACCTCAACTTGAAGGTCCATAGGGTCCATCTCCAATGCCGGTCCTCCATCCAATAGATGTATCATGTAGACAACAAGAAGGAAACAACAATGAAAGAATGGCCCATCCAATATGCATATTTGAAGATGGCTCAAAGGGAAGGAGTTCACCTTTAGGAGATTCTCACAAATGTTGGTGTTGCGCATCATGTACGCCTTCACATAACCAAAATGTGTCTTTATGGTACCGCCTTGTGAATCCTTCAAAATTAAAGAACATGAGAAATACTTGGAAAAACAAATGAGGTTAGTGCAAAAGCAAGACCTATCATTCGAGGGGCGAGATACCCAACAAGTGTATGCATCATGCTCATCATAAGAAAGGACAAGGGAGCATCTCATAGTATGTAGGCATATGATGCGAGAACAACCAATTACAAGAGGCTCAAGGAAAGAAGTATGCATCACAAGTAAGGTGTCAAAGTCTCCATGATCAATAAGCATAGTATGGTTGCACTCAATACAAGTGGATATGAAAGAGGCAACTAATGGACACAAGAGACAATGAACAAGATCTATCATGTGAGAGGCATGAGCATATATGTCATCAACCCAAGAAAGCAAGTAATAGTGGAACATGGGTGATGCAACATAGCAAGCAATCATAGCGATCAAGTCAAGAAAGCTAGTAGTGCGAAGATGCAACATACTAGGAGGAATCATGGCAAGCATGTCATGTGTGCAAATAGTGGGCATGAATAATGCACATGACATATCACAAGCATAAAGGCAAGATATGAGCAAAATAGTATCAATAGCATGGGGCACATGATAAACATGGCAATAGCAACAAGGATCTCCACCAAGCATGCGAATACACATAGAAGTAGCATAATGATGAAACATGGGTAGATGCAAGCAAGGGTCACAATTGCATGGCAAAGGCATAGAAGCAATCATAGCATGCAAAATGAACACGGTAAAATGAGCATAATGTGACAAGTGGTAGATGGCCCATAGCCGTGTGAGAGCCAAGTAGAGGAGTTGCGCGTAGTCCTTGCGCGAAGGGGACGGTGGTAAGGATAGTCCACGGTATCCCAAAGCATCGTTGCTCTCAAGAGCTCGTTTCGTCAACTCTTGGGATTGAGAGGTTGACAAGTATACATGAGTACCTACACAAAACAAAGACAAAGGAAAAATTGTGTGTGCGTGGTAGATGTACACATCATCCATCATGATGCGCACGTGCTTGTGTTGGTTAGCACCAAATATCCAATGCTCAAATAAATGAGATGCGTGATATAGAAACATGTCATCCATCATGAGAGGTTTGTTATTATGTATAGCATAATGGAGACTCAAATTGTGTAATGCATCATGGGAGATATCTAGAGCATTGTTATTCATGGAATGCATATGGTGCAAGCAATCATGGAAATCATGAAAGTATGAAATGTATCAAGATCTCCTAATATGTATGAGGAAACTATGGGGGTCTCCTCATAAGCAATAGTGGTAACATCACATGGAGAATATTGACAACATCCAAAACAATGCATATTTGGAGCAATGTGATCATGGCATGGCATAGTAGATGAATTGCGAAAATCATGTAAAAGAAGCATGGCAATATCATCACATGAAAAACATAAGCCAATGACCATCATCTCGTCATCTATGCCATAAGTGCAAATGGGATTTATTTTAATGGGGCATGCATAGCTACTATGTTGAGATTGAAATGATGCAATATGGTTGATCTCACTCATAGTATATGACAAGTTCAATGGATTGTCAAACATGATGTGACAAATAGAATTTTCACAAGATATCCTATGAAGCATAGCATCACAACTAGGCAACTCAACATGCTCATCATCATATTCATCGTAAATAGGTAAGTCAAGGCATGAAGAAGTTTCACTAGCATGAAGCATGGTAATAGGTGGGTCAACGTCATGGGAGCAATCGTTGTCAAGAGAGTCCACTAGTGGGACAAGAGAAGCACCATCACCTATGTTACCTTTAGAGCGTCGCTCGTGTGTTGTAGGTGAGGTATTGAAGATCGTCTCGTTGTCATCTTCATCTTGATGGAACCATGTGGGGGGTGCATCATATTCCACCATGGCCATCGTCATGTCCAAAGGGAGGACGAAGTCGTCGAGGATCGGCGCATCATCATATATGGGTCCTAGCACCAAAGAATAAAACACACTAGGAGTAGAGGTTAAGTCATTAGAAATCATGGTGGCCTCACATGCCGTGTCAACTACCTCACTCACTAAGTGTTGTGGCTCACTCACTCCCTCAAGGATGCACTCACTCATATAGTTGGTGGAGTCACTCAAATGGCGCTCAACCTCACATAGGATGTGTGGCATGCTCTCATGTGTGGGGCTAGTGGTGGTCACACTCATCCTCTCATAGGAAATGCTCTCAATGTCACGTATGGTGGAGTCAATCATGTCACTCATGTGGTGGTGGCTCTCCTCACATGGCAAATGTGGCATCTCGACATATGTGGGTGTCGGAGAGATGTAGGTGCAAATGTCTCCATGCGCGGTCTCATAGCTTGACTCGGAGGATGAGTCTAATATGGGCACCATCTTCATGTTGTTGAAGAGGTTCGCGCTTGTCGCCGTAGTCGAAGGGGATGGCCCTTGCTCGACCGTCTTGTCGCCGTCTTGGTGTTGGAGGTCCATATGATGTGGCACCTCGTAGCTCGTCTCCATGACCGAAGGGAGTTTCCCATGGTCGGCCATCGTCCATGAGGGGCTTCTGAAGATGGAAGTGTCGCCCTCGCTCATAGGTGGCCGCCTTGGACTTGATGAAGTCATTGTAGGCGTACTCGTGGGAAGTAGGCGAAGATGTCGTACGTCCAAAGGCGAAGATGCCTCGATAGCACTTGGCGAAGATGCCAAAGTTGTTGGTGTAGCCGTAGCGCCGTCTTGGTGGTGCTCGTCTCGCGGTCTTCTCTTGTTCTTATGAAGCTTCGACTTGGCGTGAAGTAGGGCTTGTTGGGACTTGTGCACTTGCGCTTGTGGAGCATCTTCATGATGATGATGTCGTTGTCGTGCTTGAGCTCGTAGGTGTTCGTCGTCGTCGTGCACATGTTGCTTGGAGGTGACTTGCCCTTCATGACGATGTTGATCACGAACGTGATGGTGGTCTCCATGTAGATGTGGACGATGACGATTTGCACTTGCATCTTTTTCGCGCTCCGAAGACTTGTGGCTTGAACGTCGTCGTCTTGAAGATGATGAAATGGAAGAAGACTTGATCAATGTCCGAATCTCTTCCATCCTCGCATCTTGCTCCTCCTTTTGTGTGGCAAGCTTGTTGTCGATGTAGTCCCTTTTCCTTGCTTCGGAGAGATGAATGTCGATGGAGAGGTTCTCGATGCGCTCTTGCAATCTTGATTGTGCGCCTTGCATTTGTCGTTGTAGATCAAAGATTGACGCTTTGGTGATGTAGTTGTTCACGCCGTCATTGTTGTCGTAGACCGGAGAGGAAATGCCTTGCCTATCCATCACAAGACTCGAGCAAAGGTGAGTAGGAAATGAGATAAACAATACCAAGTTACCTTTTCCCAAAGTTGAGGATGTATCTTGTATCACTCAATGTGAAATGAAAGAATAGTGGAATTGGTACCGGACTTGTTCACTCACACCTACAAGTAAAGGCTTATGGTAGAGCTCGGTGAGGATAGTGGCACAAAAATTTGATGCAAAATGTTAGCAAGAGTCAATAATGTTGGAAAAGATTCACAAATTCGCAAGTGAAACAAGTAGACCAATAGCAAATGTGGTACAACGAAACACACACACGGATAGATAAATGGGGTCGTGCAACCAAGGAATGAGCACAAAATGTGGAGTCCACGGAAAACGCTCGTGTTGCACAACTCAAGAGAGACGCTAGCACGATTGCTCAATAGGCGGATACGACACTTGTGCACAACCTATAAGATGCAAGATGGATAAATTTTCTATCCCAAGTATTCTATGTATGTATGGTTCCCGGTGTTTCTCTCAAGATGATCCAAGATGATCGAATATGACAATCTTATGTGCAATGGGGTATGATGCTATGGCACTTGCTCACGAACTCTTTGCTCTCTTTTTGCTTAAAAGCTTTTTCTCTTTTTTTTCAATGGCCACTTTTGCACAATGCACAAACCAAGATAGCAATTGTATATATGCGGGAACAAACTTGTGACACAATGGATGATATGATACCAAGATGATACCAATATGATATGGTATGTATGCAATGGAAGGTATGGACCACTAATGTGCACAAGTAATGTTGCCGGCAATACTCAAATGGCTAGTCTCGATAGGCAAGTAACGCAAAATGGGCTAGGGGTTAACAATGCAATTGCAAGGGTAATATACAATGGTGTCGTCGAGGTTACCGTCCTTTGCGATGATGAGTAGCGGTGTTCTTGATGTAGATACCAAGATGATGTAGACCCGTCCCTAAGTGGCCGAAACACCTTAGGAAACGGTAAAAAAAACCGCAAACTCAAAATCTCAAATGACAAATGTCAAATGGTGGAAGTGGTGGTGGTTTGTGAAGAGGCAATTGTCCCTAAGTAGCCGAAACACCTTAGGAGACTCATGTCGCCACTCAAACAACCACAAATGCTAAATGGAGTAAAATGGGTTAGGGGTCGGAAGGCTATGGTGGTTTTGCGGATGATATGGTGGAAGGCCTAGGCAAAGATGCCAAAATGTCAAAATTTTGATGGAGTCAAATGGTGTGGGAACCTATCTAGGTGGATGGTGGATGTCAATAGCTACTCAACGAGCTAAAGAACGTTAAAATCGGACTCCGGATGTGGAAGTTATGGCCGAAATGGTGAACTGCACGCGGCTGCTGTAGGGGGGGGGGGCGTGTGCACGGGGTCTAGGGGCCGTGGGCACGGGGTCCCGTGCGCACGGTACACGTACCGGGGGCACGGGGTCACTTGGGACTCGCGGGTGTGGCTGATTTCTTGGCAATTTGGGATCCAAATGGATGGATCTCGTGGATGGGGTGTAGCTAGGGGTAGGTGGGTGGTGTGGGGTGGTGGGGCAGTGGCCGAAGCGCACTGGAAGGGTCGTGCGCACGGGGTCTGGCTGGCCCGTGTGCACGGGGGTCCCGTGTGCACGGGGTCCCGATGGCCCGTGTGGACGGGGTCCTCGAGGAGCGGATGAACAGCTCCGGATCCGTGGGGAAAATCCAATTTGAGGTCAAAATCGAAGGGTGGAAGGTAGGGGAAGATGGTAGAGGGATTGATCTACTTGCTAAACACCAAATTCATGGATCAAATCCAACAAAATCTCATCAAACCAACAAATCACAAAAAAATTTGGGGCTATTTTTGGTGGGGATTTTCGGATTTAGGACAAGAACAACAAAATCATGCTAGAAAACAAAGAGGGGGGCTCCAATTTCGTGAGAAACCAAGGCTCATGATACCATATGATGTAGGGTGGATCCCTATAGAGAAGATCTTT
Source organism: Triticum aestivum (assembly GCF_018294505.1). Lineage (NCBI taxonomy): Eukaryota > Viridiplantae > Streptophyta > Magnoliopsida > Poales > Poaceae > Triticum > Triticum aestivum. The sequence continues at coordinate 365,465,041 of NC_057798.1, read as the reverse complement.
CACGAATTGGAGGTGGGATCCCCAAGAACAAGATGAACAAAGGAGGGAAAACAAGAGGAGCACTCAAGAACAAGTCAAATCACACATCCACTAGACAATCAAACACATAAGATCCACAAGGTACATGAACAACAAAGGGAAATAAGATACATGGTAGAGTTCATCCCAAATCCTATGAAGGAGATGAGGGCTTGATGATCCTATGATTGGGATCCTTCCCCAAGAAGGAGGTCTTGATGTTTGGTCACTCCAAGAGGAGGTCTTGATCTCCTAGTGGAGTGGATCCATGGAGCAAAGCTCACAAATGTGTATCAACTACTTTGCTTCCCCTAACAAATGGCCTAGGTACGGAATATAGGTATGGGGACGAAGTGGATGAAGAGGAGGCCCAAACAGCAGCTCACAGCCGTCCATCCTGTAGGGCCTGTGAGCACGGGGTAAGTTGGGCCCGTGCGCACGGGGGTCCCGTGGGCACGGTACAGGCCCGTGCGCACGGGGTGCTCCAGCGCCAGCTCCCTGAGTAGTCCGTGCGCACGGGGTCTTCGAGGCCCGTGGGCACGGGGTCGCCTGGGAGGTGCAGATTTGGTCCTGTTGCACTCCTTCCTCCTCCTTGTGTCCTTGTGGTCCTTCTCCAACTCCTTTGGGGTATCCCTCACCAGCTTGTGGGCGTCGGTCTTCGTACCTAAGGACACATAGAGCACTTTGGTGAGGTAGCAAGCAAGTCCAATGGATATTCATGATGTTCTCGAAGAAGAGCGGGTTCACCTTAGTTCTGGTAGGTCCACTTGGGGCTTGATGTGCTAAGAAGGTGTACATGGAGATGAACGTGGGATGCTCCGTATCACATGGTCAACATGGTCAACGAACGACATCCATCGGAAGTGGACTATACGTGGAGAGGCTGACAGCTGGGTCCATGGCCGCACACAAGGAAATGCCTCCTTATTACGCGCAAAATAATGATTCCTCCACCTGACATCTGGGACCCACCAACTATATATTCACACGCAAGGAAGTGCCTCCTTATTGCGCACAAAAAATGAATACCCCCGGCCAGCTGGGACCCACCACAATGGGAGGCTGACTTGTGGGCCTACTATGTTGATGGGGACGGAGGGCTTTGTCAACTTAGTCAATATGAACGATTCTAGCTCCAGTGACCGTATGATGTCCATCCAACGGCCTTAGTGCTTCTTCAACCTCTCGTCTTCTTGCTCCAGCCGCCCAAAGCAGTGCCGGTCGTGCCGCCTGCTCCTGCCTCCCGTGGCCGGCTATGCTGCCACGGAGGCCCCATACTACTCCCACCGCTGGCCAGGCCATCCCTCCACTCACCCACACCCCGTGTTATTCTGCGGCGACGGCAGCCTCACACCGCAGCCGAACCACTGAACCCTCGTACTCCTCTCCGCGTGGGCGTCCACTGCCACGTCCTCCTCAGCTCCACGTCATCCCCTTCCTAGACCTCATCGTCGTCCACCGCCTTGGTGCTCTCGGCACGGCATGGTCAATGCGGTTAACAACTGACTTCCATCGGAAGAGTACTGTACGTGGAGAGGCTGACAGCTGGGTCCATAGCCGCAGCTGGGTCCACGGCCACAACCCAGTTTTTTGTGATTTGCTAAGTACGTCGCTTTGTCAGGCCTGTTGGGCTACAAATCTTTCAAGACGAGGAGAGCTTCATTCGGCTGGTCGAGAAAATGGCCTATCAGTAATGAGAAACGAGCTGTACATTTTTAAGACACATCAAACCAGCAATTAGTTTCAAATTTCTTTTTTTCATTTCGAGATTTTAAATTGCATTGATTTTTATGCGTGGAAAATTTGTTGGATTTTATATTGATATACATTTATTTTTAAAATCAGTTTGAATGTTACTTGAAATTTTGGAATTAAAAATAGTTCGGACCGCACCAAGATATGCAAAATTTCGTATAATTCTTTAACTGTGGCCACAATATGGGCTGTAATGCTAAAAAAAGAATATGGGCTCCAAAAAAAACCTTAAGAATTAGCAAATGGGCTGTAAATTATTAGAAATAATGGCAGATGGGATGTATGATGTTTTGCGTAGATTTGAGGCTTTCCTAAAAAAAGGTTGACGCACAAGCAGTGACTGTTGGATGTCCATCCAACGGCCGTCGTGCTTCTTCAATCTCTGCTCTTCCTGCTCCAGCTGCTCAAACAAGCACCGGCGGGACTGCCTGCTCTTTCTCCTCCCCGCGGCCGGCTGTGCTGCCGCGCAGGCCTCACCGCCCCACCGTACTCCCATCGCAGGCCTAGCCATCCCTCTACTCACCCACACCTGTTGTTATTCTCCGGAGACAGTGGACGAACCAGTAAACCCTCGTACAGTCGTACTCCCCTCCGCGTGGGAAACAACTGCCGAGTCTTCCCTGCCTCCGTGTCGTTCCCTTCCTAGGCCTCGCTGTCGTCCACCGCCCTAGTGCTCTCGACGCGGCTTGGTCAACATGGTCAATGATCGACATGCATCTGAAGTGGACTGTATGTGGAGAGGCTGACAGCTGGGCCCACGGCCGGACGCAAGGAAATGCCTCCTTATTACGCGCAAAATAATGATTCCTCTGCCTGACATCTAGGACCCACCAAAAGGGCCTCTGTATTTCGCAAAAAAAATCTTACCGCCGCTGACAGCTTGGACCCACCAGCTATATATTCGCACGCAAGGAAGTGCCTCCTTATTACGCACAAAAAAATAAATACTCCCCCTGCTAGCTGGGACCCAGTATAATGGCAGGCTGACTTGTGGGCCTACTAAGTTGACGGGGACAGAGGGCTTTGTCAACTTAGTCAATATGCATGATTCTAGCTCCAGTGATCGTACAATGTCCATCCAACGGCCGTAGTGCTTCTTCAACCTCTGGCTTCTTGCTCCAGCCGCCCAAACCAGCGCTGGTCGTGCCTCGTGCTCCTGCCTCCCGTGGCCGGCTGCGATGCGGCGGAGGCCTCACCGCCCCCTACTACTCCCACCGCTGGCCAGGCCATCCCTCTACTCACGCACACCCCTGTTATTCTGCAGCGAACCAGTGAACCCACATACTCCTCTACGCGTGGGTATCCACTGCCGCGTCTTCCCCAGCTCCGCGTCATCCCCTTCCTAGGCCTCACTGTCGTCCACCGCCCTGTTGCTCTCGGCGCGGCGTGGTCAACATGGTCAAGGAACGGCTTCCACCGGACGTGGACTATACGTGGAGAGGCTGACAGTTGGGTCCATGGCCGCAGCAAGGAAGTGCCTCCTTATTATGCGCAAAATAATTATTCCTCCACCTGACAGAAGGGACCCACCGGACGGGCCACCGTATTTTGCGAAAAAAAATGTTTCCCCTGACTGCTGGGACACACCAGCTACATCTTCGCACGCAAGGAAGTGCGTCCGAAAAAAAACGATTCACCCTCCTAACTGCTGGGACCCAGCAGCTACATCTTCGCAGGCAAGGAAGTGCCTAACAGTCGGGACCCACCTGGTCGAAGCGTGCGTAGCATTGTCATTCTGGTCGCGAACGTGTACGTACATAATGGTCGATGTAGAGGCGCGCACGTGTCATAGTAGAGGTGCACACGTAGCATGTACACGTACGTACAACGGCCAGTGTGCAAGAAAGAAAATACGGCCACGTACGTACATACGGGCAGGGTCTCGAACGCCTACTCACGCATATGTACGGCCAGGGCTCGTGTACATGGCTGGGTCGGAACAGAGAAACAACGTCATCGTCGGGTTCATGGGGAGCCAACCGGCTGGGTCGGAACGGAATGCGTCGTCGTGTTCATCGGGAGGACTAGGATAGAACAGCCAATGGAAACAAGGCCTGTCGTACTGTAGAACGGAGGAAAAGGCCTTGTGTTCGACCAACCACGTTCGAAACGGGATCCTATTCATTGGGAGGGGTCTGGCGTACCGCAAAATGGAGGACCGACCACCTACGGTTGAAACGGGGGTCCTGTTAATCAGGAGGGGTGAGGCGTACCGCAAAATGGAGGAAACAGAGTTGTGTTGGAGTGCTACAATCAAAACGGGGGTCCTATTCATCAGGAGGGGTGTGGCGTACCGCAAAACGGGACTCCACGGGATATTGTTAATCTCCACCGTCGACCCCCTCCAGCCTCCACGGGCTACTGTTCATCCACTGTCAACCTCCTCCAGCCTCCACATGCAATTGTTCATCCACGGGCTCCTGTTCATCCAGCCACCACCGTGCGCTACTCCACCGGCTACTGTTCAACCAGCCCTCTCCACGGGCTCCTGTTCAACCACCCCTCCACGGGCTACTGTTCATCCAGCCCTCCACCATCTACTATTCATCCAGCCCTCCACGGGGTGGTCCTGTTCATCCAGCCCTCCACGGGGTCCTGTTCATCCAGCCCCAACTGGCTCGATCGGTCGGGGTCCTGTTCATCCAGAGGCAACACCACGGGGTCCTGTTCATCCACCCCCACCAGGAACTGTTCATTCAAACCCCACCAGGAACTGTTCATTCAAATGCCCCCAGCAACGCTCACTGTTCATCCAGAGGCAGCTGTCGGTGTCAAAACCGGCGAATCTCGGGTAGGGGGTCCCGATCTGTGCGTCTAAGGCTAATAGTAACAGGAGGTAAGGGACATGATGTTTTACCCAGGTTCGGGCCCTCTTGATGGAGGTAAAACCCTACTTCCTGCTTGATTGATATTGATGATATGAGTATTACAAGAGTTGATCTACCACGAGATCGTAGAGGCTAAACCCTAGAAGCTAGCCTATGATGATTATGATTCTGTCTCTAAGGACTAAACCCTCCGGTTTATATAGACACCGGAGAGGGCTAGGGTTTACAGAGAGTCGGTTACAAAGAAGGAAATCTATTATCCGGATCGCCAAGCTTGTCTTCCACGCAAATCAGAGTCCCATCCGGACACGGGATGAAGTCTTGAGTCTTGTATCTTCACGGTCCAACAGTCCGGCCAAAGTATATAGTCCAGCTGTCCGGATACCCCCTAATCCAGGACTCCCTCAGTAGCCCCTAAACCAGGCTTCAATGACGATGAGACCGGCGCGCAGTTTTGTCTCCGGCATTGCAAGGCGGGTTCCATCTCCAAATACTCCAAAATAATTATCGAACACTTAAATCATGTCCAGATCTGCAAGATGATCTTCACATACCACCGTAGAGAGGATGATATCCCACAAACATAATCCGCTGACAACTTTAGACAACGTGACATGACACTACGGTCGAGTCATTATTCGAACTATTTTCCCACAACCAGCCACAACGCATATTGCGAGGCGGTTTCGTCGGCACGTCTTGTAGAAGCAGAAATCATGTCCCCTTATCACGAGATTCCCATCAACACAGGTATGGGTAACCCAACCGCGCCATCAATCATGGCGCTTGGGAAATAAGCAATCCTCAACGGGCAAGTGGGGAGGCACACCGTTCTCGTTGCCTCTATAAAGGGACAAGGATTCCCCATTTTCACCCACGCCTTTTTCCTCCTTCGCTTATCCATTCTTGCCCCTCGAGCTCCAACGCTCTAGTTCACACCTTCTTCGCACAGCCAAACATGTCTGGAGCAGGAGGCAAGTGGGTGGCCTCCACCGTCAAGGAGGAGCATATCACGAAGCTCCGGGCGGCCGGATACTTGGCTGCAGATATCGCGCACCGACTGCCGGACGCAGGGAAGATCATTCCGACTCCGGGACCCCACGAGAGGGTCGTGTTCCTCACCCACTTCGTCCGTGGTCTGAGATTTCCACTTAATGCCTTTGTCCGCAGGCTCATGTTTTACTATGGGCTAGATTTCCACGATCTAGCCCCAAATTTCGTCCTCAACATCTTAGCAGGACATCCTGTGCGAGGCTTTCCTCCGCATCAAGCCTCACTTCGGCTTGTGGCTACGAATCTTTTGCGTGAAGCCGAAGATCGTGAGCGGCCAGCAAGCGGAATGCGGAGGTGCCATGGTGGGCAGGATGCCCAATGTTACCTGGCTCGACGACTCCTTCACGGAGACCGTGAAAGGGTGGTAATCGGGATGGTTTTACATCACCGAGCCACGCGACGCCAAATGGGCGGCGGCCCCCGAATTCTGATCCAGAATTCCCATGCGGCTCACCTCTTGGGAAAAGAAGGGCCTGGCCTGGGGTGAGCCTGCAGAGCTGACTGGACTTTAGAAATGCATCAAGAACATGATGGACAGGAAAATCAAGCTTGTCAACGTAGTCCAGGTCATGCTTGTCCGCCTGATTCTTCCGTGTCAAAGACGGGTATTTAATCTGTGGGAGTTCGTCCCGGGCGAACACCAGACACTTTGAGAGCTCTACGGCACGACACACAAGGACGCATGGTAGGAACTATTCAAGGCCTCCGAAATACCTCTCCCACATCCGAGGACCGCAGACTTCACGCCACGCGGCTCCCCTGGCCGGTGAGTTTTCTAACTATCACCAGATGTAGTTTTTCCCAGCGTACTCATGGGAGGATCTTAAGTCATCGTGTGTATTTAATCAGGAGTATGTGGTGACGGCGGAGCTGATTGACTGTCTGGCTCCACTGCCAGAAGGTCCAGCAGATGCTCTCCTGACGGAGATGTTAGTCCCGGCGCCCTACAAGGCACCAGAAAAGAAGGCCGAAAAGAAGGCCCCAGGGACCAGGAAGGGTCTCCAGCGTAAGGTCGTACCGGACGCCTCATCCAAAGACGACGAGGCAAAATCTTCCCCCGAAGGGGAGGAGGAAAAGGAAGGGGCCGCCCAACCCGAGGAGGCCAAAGGGCCTAAGAGGGCGACCCAGGGGACCAGGAAGGGTCCCCGGTGCAAGGCCGTCATAAACTCGTCGTCCGAACATGACGAGGCAGATTCCTCCCACGGAGGCAGGGGAAACACGAGGAAACTCCGCCTCCCCGCACTGGGGAGGAGAAGAAAAGGAAAGCCGCCCCGGAGGGGGAGGCTAGGACGCCAAGAAGGTAAAGGCGTCCCTTTCGGATTACTCCACCACGGCCGCCTACAGCGAGGAGGAGTGGCTGCCTAGGGGGAAGCCCTAGTAAGATCGTAAGTATCCGCACTCTGATGTACTTTAGTGCGACTTTGCTTCATAGTCTGTTATAACAACGAACACGCATATGAAGTCCGGCCAGGGTCCATCCCGAGGTATCCTCTTCGGATGGGTCCTTGAGCGATTCGGCGATGAACTCGCTCCCAACGGCCACTTCCCCTCGGCCTACGGATGACACGGAGGTGTTATCCCAAAGGCTCCCAGAGCAGGGGGAGGCAACTCTAGAGACGCCCCAAGGCGAAATTCCAAACGATGGGCACACGGGGCGTAGATCCCTGAGGATTGTGCCGACGGGAGCCGCAGCGAGCCGAGTTCCAAGCCGGACACTATACCAGAATTCCCAAAGGTTCCGGATTCGAGCAGCCTGCCCCTCGCCAAGGAGGGCGAGCCGTCCGTGCCGATAACTTCCGTTACACCAGAGGCGTTGGATAATTTGCTGGAAGCACTTCACGTGCTTCCATGGATGAAGAGCACCGCACTCTTATGAGTGCGGTGATTTAGAGGGTTCTATCCGCCAAAAGCGGATTGACCGAAGCCTATACCATCCTACTAATAGGCTATGAGGTAAGTAATTAAAAGTTTGGGGCAAGCTGGATGCGGAGAAGCTGGTGAAGGATGGACCGCCAGAGGGCAAGGTGCATCACTGTCCCGAAAGATATTATGATGGCATTATGAAAGGCGCTCGTCTCGTGGCCGATGAATGTACCAAGGACACGATCTTTGAAAAAATGTACTTCTGTCGTTTTTGTAATATAAAGACGAAGTTATTTGCGCTATATAGTGCTTTTTTGATTTAAAATATTACCTTCTATGCGTCTCTTTATAAAATTCTGAAAGTAGGCCAGTCGTCGGCTTCCGCCCCCACATAACTAGTACTGGGGTGTTCGTGGAAAAAACCAGACACTCTTTATCCAAATTTTTGGTCCCTAAAGGAGGTGTTTGACGCAGCGAACAAGGCAATCGGACTATGCGGCTTTATAACTTTCACTTAGCCATAAAAGTCTACAATTTTAAATTTCGACGAATCCCCTAGAATTCAGAAAGCCGAATTGGGGTGCTATATACGCCTAAATCGGCCGAGGCCGATTCCTCGCCTAAAGCGGAAAAAATCTTTAAGGATTTTAAGACCTCTCGAACAGCGACCAGCTCTCGCTACATTATGCCGGTCAGTTTTCCACTTTCTCTACTTAGGTGCTCGTCCGAAAGAACTGGGACACAATCGCAGTAGTTCTCCCTGCGCTACCTTAGCCGATATAACGGAACGTAAGGTACCAAAACAAGGGAGCCGGGCAAACCCAACTATTGACCCAAGACATGATTCGGAGCTGATGCATATAATGCTATAAGTTCGGGGTGCCGCACTGTTGAAAAGTGTTCGGACTTATCTTGCCATATTATGGGGCGCCATAAGAAGCCCCTGGCAAATTGAACGTACCAAGGTGTACGGGTGCAATATTAAATAAACATTTTATAGGAAAAAATGTGCAAATAGGAATAATAAGCTGACGCTATATATGATCTCCCATTGATAAATAATACGTCTAAGCGTATGTTTACAATGAATGCGTTAGGCAGAAGTAAATAGGACTATTTGACATGTCCTATCCAAGTGCGGGCCGCATGTAGGTATATAAAACAGGTATAACAATCGTAAACAGATTCCACCTGGGTATTTCCTTTGTGCGCAGAGCCTTTTGCCTCCTTGGTTTTCTCTCCTATGAAAGTCCGATAATCCGTCTCTTCTGAAGAGGCTGCCCGAAAGCAGGGTCCTAAAAGATAAAGGGGGTTATTAAAGTATGTTGCGGCTGTACCGTACTGTTGACTGAGTAACTATTGCGCCTCCGCCTATGCCCATGGTATTTTGATTGTGTAATTGTGTACGTGCGGCACGAATCCTGCCTTGATGGGGCTGGAGAGGAGGCCAGACTGCTAGTCGCGCTCTTGGCGTTCCTGGCGATCCTGTTGCGGGGTACTCCGGACTCGCTTGACGGTGTTCGGGGTTGTTGTCGCCGGTTTGGTGGTTTGCCGGAGAAGGATGCTTTGTACTTCTGCCTCGAGGGCTGCAGTATGCTCTTCTATACGGAGAGAGCGGTCCATGTTTCCGTTGACTGTTATGACCCCACGAGGTCCTGGCATCTTGAGCTTGAGGTATGCATAGTGTGATACCGCATTGAATCGAGCGAATGCAGTTCGTCCAAGCAGTGCATGATAACCACTATGGAAAGGGACGATGTCGAAGATTAACTCCTCGCTTCGGAAGTTATCCGGAGATCTGAAGACCACTTCCAGTGTTATGGAGCCCGTGCAACGGGCCTCTACTCCTGGGATTACACCTTTGAAGGTGGTTTTGGTGGGCTTGATCCTCGAAGGGTCGATGCCCATTTTGCGCACTGTGTCCTAATAGAGCAGTTTCACGCTGCTGCCGCCATCCATAAGGACTCGTGTGAGGTGAAATCCGTTGATGATTGGGTCTAGTACCAATGCGGCTGAACTGTCGTGACGGATGCTGGTAGGGTGATCCCTACGATCAAAGGTGATCGGACAAGCTGACCATGGGTTGCATTTTGGGGCGACTGGCTCCATCACATAGACAACCCGTAGTGCTCGCTTCCGTTCCTGTTTGAGAATGTGGGTGGCATAGATCATGTTGAATGTTTTCACTTGGGGAGGAAATTTCTTCTGTCCCCCCGTGTTCGAACGCCGGGGCTCCTCGTCATCATCGCTGTGCAGCCCCTTGTCCTTGTTTTCAGTATTTATTTTACCGGCCTATTTGAACACCCAGCAATCTCTATTAGTGTGGTTTGCTGGCTTATCCGGGGTGCCATGAATTTGGCACGAGCGATCAAGTATGCAGTCCAGACTGGACGCTCCCTGATTGTTTCTTTTGAACTGTTTTTTCCGCTGACCGGATTTCAAGCCACTGAATCCGGCGTTGACTGCCGTGTCTTTAGTGTTGTCGCTGTTGTTCCGTCGCTTATGTCTGTTGCGCTGTGGCTTGCCGTTATTGTTGCAGACATCTGAGGTGCCGAAATTTATTGGCGTGGTGCTACTTCAAGCCAACCAGCTGTCCTCGCCCGCGCAAAAGCGGGTCATGAGTGTCGTGAGGGCCGCCATGGACTTTGGTTTTTCCTGGCCGAGGTGTCGGGTGAGCCACTCGTCACGGATATTATGCTTGAAGGCCGCCAGGGCTTCGGCGTCTGGACAGTCGACTATTTGGATCTTTTTGGTTAGGAACTGAGTCCAGAATTTCCTGGCTGACTCTCTGGGCTGTTGGGTAATGTGGCTTAAGTCATCGGCATCCGGTGGTCGCACGTACGTGCCCTGGAAGTTGTCGAGGAACGCGTCCACCAGGGTTTCCCAACTGACAATGGAATTTGTCAGCAGGCTGTTTAGCTAGTGTCGGGCCGGTCCTTTGAGCTTAAGGGGAAGATACTTGATGGTGTGTAGATTGTCACCGCGGGCCATGTGAATGTGGAGAAGGAAATCTTGGATCCATACTGCGGGGTCTGTTGTGCCATCGTATGATTCGATGTTTACGGGTTTAAACCCTTTTGGGAATTCATGATCCATCACTTCGTTAGTGAAGCAGAGGGGGTGTGCAGCGCCTCTATGCCGGGCTACGTGGCTACGTAGTTCAACTGAGTCTGGTTGGCTGTATTCGGCCCGCCGGACTTGTCGATAGTGTATTCGACGTAACGATCATCGTTACGTGTTGGGGCGCGCCCCCGCGATCCGTAGATCGATCTTAGCTATCCTGCCTTGTTTTCCAGTATATCTTGCAGGTCCTGCCTATTGCCCCGGGCCGTAGTGTGTTGGCGTGGGGGTGCGGGCTGGTATTCGGGCTGATACGCCGTTTTATCCGACCACAAGGTGGCCGGTCAGCCGTGTGGCGCTCGAGTCCATATTCCTCGGCTGCCAGGACTTCGGTCCATCTATTTGTGAGCAGGTCTTGATAAGCTTGGAGCTGTTGCTGCTTCTTTTTCAGGCTCCTTGCAGTGACAATAAGTCGGCGCTTGAAGCGCTCCTGCTCCACGGGGTCCTCTGGCACGCCGAAATCATTTTTGCCGAGGCTAATCTCGTCTTCGGAGGGGGCATGCAGTTGTCCTACTCTGGATATCTGTCCGTCGCCTGTTCATCTGGGCTGACCTACCCGTCCTCCTGTTCGGCCCGCTCGAAGGCATGCTCATCAGGGTTGTATTCATCTTCGGCACCATCCGGATTGTTTTTGTCTCCTGTGCCGGTATTGATGTGGCAGGGCTTGGAGCGGCGCCGACGACGCCCATGCTTTGGTTTCTTCCTTGAGGGGTTATCCTCCATAGCCTCATCGCCATTGGTTTCTTTGGAGTGTCCACCATATATATATATATATATATATATATATATATATATATCATATGAGGAGGTAGCTGTCCACCGCCCCGTGGGCGGTGGTTCCTATTCTTCTTCTACATCGTTGTCCGCACCGTCGATGTCTTCAGAGTCTAAGTCAAGCACGTCGGTTAAATCATCGATCGTGGCGATGAAGTGGGTGGTGGGTGGGCAACGAATTCCCCCGTCGCCTGCTTCCCACTCCAGTCGGACATAGTTCGACCAAGAGTCTCCTAACAAAGAGAGAGACTTTAATGAGTTCAGCATGTCGCCAAAGGGCGAGTGCTTGAATATATCCGCAACGGCGAACTCCATTGCCGGCGCCCAGCCAGAATCGGCGGGCTCGGGGGCGCGCGCTCTGGGACCTACAACCGGATACAAGTCCAGGGGTCCGGAGACACAGGCTTCCTTGGGGATGAAATCTATGTTCGGCTCTATCGCCGATAAGTGCGCGGCCTCCGGGGCGGGGTGAATCCACCCATCCTTGGACGACGCGATCTGCCCCGGATTCAGGTCCAGGGCTCCTGCAGGCGCGATATCCCGAGTATTGTCCGACAGCAGGTCTAAGCCGTGCTTGTCGTGACTGCTCGGCGCTCCTGGCATAGGCCCGAATCCGTCGAAGATCAAGTCTCCGCGGGTATCGGCAGTGTAGTTCAAGTTTTCGAGCCTGACCTGATGGCCAGTGGCGTCGCTATCGATCTGCTCTAGATGGCCAAGCGAATTGGCCCGCAGTGCGAAGCCGCCGAACACGAAGATCTGTCCGGGGAGAAAAGTCTCATCCTGGACCATGTTGTTGTTGATGATTGAAGGAGCCATCAAGCCCTGCAACGACGACACAGAGGAACTCTCAATGAAAGCACCAATGTCGGTGTCAAAACCGGCAGATCTCGGGTAGGGAGTCCCGATCTGTGCGTCTAAGGCTAATGGTAACAGAAGGCAAGGGACACGATCTTTTACCTAGGTTCGGGCCCTCTTGATGGAGGTAAAACTCTACTTCCTGCTTGATTGATATTGATGATATGAGTATTACAAGAGTTGATCTACCACGAGATCGTAGAGGCTAAACCCTAGAAGCTAGCCTATGATGATTATGATTCTGTCTCTAAGGACTAAACCCTCCAGTTTATATAGACACCGAAGAGGGCTAGAGTTTACACAAAGTCGGTTACAAAGAAGGAAATCTATTATCCGAATCGCCAAGCTTGTCTTCCATGCAAAGGAGAGTCCCATCTGGACACGGGACGAAGTCTTGAGTCTTGTATCTTCACGGTCCAACAGTTCGGCCAAAGTATATAGTCCGGTTGTCCGGATGCCCCTAATCCAGGACTCCCTCAATAGCATCGATCGGCTTCAGTTAGCAGCAGTAGCGAAGGAATTGCTCGATCGGGTTCAGTTAACAGCCATCGATCGGTCGCTCGGGTTCAGTAATGCGTAGCCTGCAGTGCAATCGCTCGGGTTCAGTTAGAGCCCAACTCCTCGCTTGGGTTCAGTTAGATCCCAACGCCTCGCACCCACGCGTGTGTGTGTACGAGAGAAACACGCATCGCTCGGCCCTGACCACCCTCCATAACCGGTAACACCCCGATATTTTCGTCGCCCTCGCTTCTACCATGATTTTTTCCGTCATGGACGGCCCAAAGAATGTCATACAACTGCGTCTCCAGCCCGCCCAGGACGAAAAGCCCGTTTTGTGTCATGATTTTTTTCATAGAAGTAGTACCCCACCACATCTATGATGATACCGGGTTTTGTCACAATTATCGTCAAAGAAGTGTCATAAGTATGACAGAAAAAATTTCGTTCGGCCCAAAATGTCACGGATGTGTCTTTTTTTGTAGTGGCATGCTTAACGTTCGATGACTATTTGTATTATGAGTTATGTGATTTGATGTACCGAGGTTTTTTTAGAGTCCCAGATGACATCACGGACATGTCGAGGAGTCTCGAAATGGACGAGACATAAAGATTCATATATTGGAAGGCTACATTCGGACACCGGAATGGTTTGGGTCGTTCCGGATAAGTTTCGGAGTATCGGGGGTTACCAGAACCCCCCGGGGAGGTTAATGGGCCACCATGGGACTTTGTGGAGAAGAGAGAGGGCCGGCCACGAGGTGGCGCGCGCCCCCCTTACCCAGTCCGAATTGGACAAGGGGTGGGTGCGGAGCCCCCTCCTTCCTTCTCTCCTCTTCCTCCTTCCCTTCTTCTCCTACTTGGACTAGGAAAGGGGGGGGGACCGAATCCTACTTGGACCGGGAGTCCAAGTAGGACTCCTCCCATGGCGCCCCCCCTAGGGCCGGCCACCTCTCCTCCCCCCTTTATATATGTGGGAGGGGGGCACCCCAAAGGCATACCAAAGTTTCTCTTAGCCGTGTGCGGTGCCCCCTCCACAGTTACACACCTAGGTCGTATCGCCGTAGTGCTTAGGCGAAGCCCTGCACCGGCAACTTCATCATCATCGTCACCATGTCGTCGTGCTGACGAAACTCTCCCTCGGCCTCAACTAGATCAAGAGTTCGAGGGACGTCACCGAGCTGAACGTGTGCTGATCGCGGAGGTGCTGTACATTCGGTACTTGGATCAGTTGGATCACGAAGACGTTCGACTACATCAACCGCATTACTAAACGCTTCCGCTTTCGGTCTACGAGGGTACGTGGACACACTCTCCCCGCTCGTTGCTATGCTTCTCCTAGATTGATCTTGCGTGATCGTCGACAAATTTTTTGAAATACTACGTTCCCCAACAAGATGTATGCTTAGTGCATCTCTGATAGATGATGTATTTTACATCACCAGAAAATGGTTGGAGTAAAATATACATGACCAAAACCGCCCAACTCCAACAGATTATGTAAAATAGGACAACCGCACGACCACCGCTCCAACAGATGGTGTAAAAAATAGGGTAACCGTGCGACAACAACACTACAACCGCACATATTTGAATCAAAATCATCACAAACATAAACAATATTAGTGCATCATAGCAAACATAGTTCATGGTCCAATAAAATAGAAGCACACATAAACAAAATGATAAAACATGGCCTCTCAATTTTTATCTTCACCGTTGTCACTTGGCACGTTGTAAACATTGGCTTCAAGATCTTCATTGCGTTCTTTCTCATCACTTGACACACTGTGAACATTGCCTTTTGGTCAACCCATGCCTCCACCTCCATCGAAGCCACCTCCCATGCTACTCATATTACCACACTAGGCACCTCCTGTGCCACCCATGTCCACACCGTAGCCTCCTGATACGTCTCCCACATATCTATAATTTTTTATTATTTCATGCTATTATATTACCAATCTGCTTTATATGCAATTTTATATATTTTTTGGGAACTAACCTATTAACCTAGTGCCCAGTGCCAGTTCATGTTTTCCTCTATTATTTATTTCGCAGAAAATAAATACCAAAAAGAGTCCAAACACGATGAAACTTTACGGTGTTTTTTCTGGACCGGAAGGGGCCCTAGAAGCTTCAGGAGGAGGCCAGAAGATGTATGAGAGGGCCACAAGCTCACACGACGCTTGTTGGCCCCTCGTAACTCCGTTTGCCCTAATTCCATATTTTTAAATTCCCATAAATCCCAAGAACACCAGAAGGAGACCCGAAACAATGATTCCACCGCCGCAAGCCTATGTTCTTCCGTGATCCCATCTGGAGGCCTCCGCCGGTAACCTGCCGGATGGGGAATAGGTCATGGAGAGCTTCTACTTCAACCTTGTTGCACCTCCGATGATGTGTGAGTATTTTACCACAGACCTACGGGTCCATACTGATTAGCTAGATGGCTTCTTATGTCTCTTTAATCTTCAATACAATGTTGCCCTCATAGTTCTATCCGATGTAATCTTCTTTTGTTGTGTGCTTGTTGGGATCTGATGGATTATGGCTTATGATTAGATTATTCATTAAAAGTAATTGAGTCATTTCTGAACTTTATTATGTATGATTGTTATAGCTTTGTATTTCTCTCTGATCTATCTGTTTGGTTTGGCCAACTAGATTGATATATCTTTAGTGAGAGAGGTGCTTTGTGGTAAGTTCAATCTTGACGTGTCCTCACCACGTGACAGAAGGGGTAGCGAGGCACATATTGTATTTTTGCTACTAAGGGGAAAACGATGGGGTTCAATCATATTTCTTGGTTTTATTCTGTCTATATTACGTCATCATACCTCAAGCATTACTCTATTTGTTATGAACTTAATATGTAGAGAGGCAAGCATAGAATCGCTCTCGAAGTGGAGTAATAGTAGTAGATGCAGGTATGTCAGTCTACATGCCATGGACGTAATGCCTATATACATGATCATGCCATGAATAGCATCATGACTATGCACTTTTCAATCAATTGCCCAACAGAAATTTGTCTACCCATCCTATGCTATTTTCATGAGAGAGAAACCTCTACTAAAAACTACGCCCCCCGGTCTACTTTAATCATATTATAAAAACCAAAAATACCTTGTTGCAATTTATTTTATTTTATTTTACTTTGCAAATTATCTATCACTTATTACCAGATTTGATCCTTACAATGAACAAGTACAAGGGGATTGACAACCCACTTGTCTGTGTTGGGTGAAAGTATTTGCTCTTGTGTGTGTAAGTACTGCTAAGAAGTGTTTGTGTGGTTCTCCTATTGGTTCGGTATCCTTAGTTCTCTACTGAGGGAAATACTATCCACTACTATATTGCTTCACCCTTCTCTTTGGGAAAATCTTAACACAACTCACAAGTAGCGGAAAGAGTTTCTGGCGCCGTTGCCCGGGAGACATCATCAATCACTTACATGTTCCTTCATACACATTGTCATTTACTTGTTCTACTTTTTATTTGATTTTATTTGCCTTCCCTTTTTTATCTCTCTCCACTTCTCTAAAAACTCAAAAACACAAAAATATTTTGATTTGTTTGCTTGCTTGCTTGCTTGCTTGCTTGCTTGCTTGAAGTTGCTATCATGTCTGAGTTTGAGAAAGTTATTGTTGAAGTGCCCGTGAAGATAGTGCTAGCGAATATTTTGAGGAAATACCTAAATTTTTTGATCTTAATGATGATCCTCTTGATGAGGAAGTTCACCATAATAAAACTCCCATAAACTTGAAAACTAAAACTTATCGTGTAGGGAGTGGAAATATTATTGGAAAGAATGTCATTCAAGAATTCTTTAATTGCACGGGAGTCATACCTTTAATAAAGGTACCTATTCTTTACAAAGAAAATTGCTATGTGGATGATATTGCTATGCTTGTGGTTAAATTAGAAAGAACTGTTTTTTTGCATATTCATCCTGTTTCACAAAAGATGTTCTTTGAGCTTACCAATATCCTTATGCATGAATTTGATTATATAGTATGAGAAGCTAGGGACATCTTTGCCTTTTATAACAAATATATTTTGAGTATCCGCCAGATAGAAGAAATCCTTAATGATAAAGACACCATGTGGAGGTTGAATTTAATGATTATCATGCTTATGGTGAAAATATTGGGAGCAAAGTACCTCAAACAGAATTAATCAAAGCCTTGTACAACAACACCTATGACAAACTTGGATGGATCACCGAAGGAATCAATGAGGGGTTTAGTGAAGAATGGTTTGAAAACACTACCAGAGATCCAATTGATGATGAAATCTCTGTTTTATATGAGGACCTTTATGGCGATGACTCAAATTTCGAAGTCATAAATATTGAGGTTACGAAACAAAGTCCTAATTATTTAAGCACACCCACCAGAAAGATTGAGCATGAGAATAGGGAACTTTTGAGGAAATTTTTTGATGACTTGATAAAAAAGGACTTGGAAGATGACAATACTTGAAACTATGCATTATGCCTAGCTAGGGGAATGAAACAATAGCGCTTGTTGGGAGGCAACCCAATAGTTAGCTTATTTTTTGTTTTTTATTTTTGTTTTGGTATTATGACAAGATTATTGCTACTGTAAGGATTGTGTTTTTATATTTTAATTAGTGTTTGTGCCAAGTAAATCCGTTGGGATGATTTGGATGGTAGTTGAATTGGTTATGTGCAAAAACAGAAACTTTTGCGCCCAGTGCTGGAATTTACATTTATTACCAGAACATGATAAAATTATGATTTTTTACACAATATTAAGATACAAATTGTTTACATTGTCCTAATTTTCAGATTGTCTGGAGTTACATAAGTATAGCTTTTATTCAGATCATTACCGACTGTTCTGTTTTAGACAAATTCTTTCTTTTATTGCATAGTGTGCTTATTTTAATGATGATATGGATTATATCAGGGGGTATAAGTCATGGAGAAGTTAGAATACAGTAGGTATTATGCAAGAATAATTATGAATGAGTTTACAACAGTACCTAAAGTTAATGATTTGTCGATTATACTAATGGATATTGCTAGTTGTGAGTTGTGTTGGGATTTTCCTGGAAGAGGAAGGGTGTAGTAGTACAATAGAGATAAGTATTTCCCTCAGTGAGAACCAAGGTTATCGAACCAATAGGAGAACCACACGAACTCTCATCGTCAGCTCCTACACACACAAAAGCAAATACTTGCACCCAATGCGGGCAAGAGGGTTGTCAATCCCCTTGAACTCGTTACTTGCAAGGATTAATTCTGATAGTGGTAGATAGAAAAAAAGAAAAGTAAATAAATTGCAGAGAGTTATTTTTGTTTTTTAATAATATGATTAAGTATACCTTGGACCCATAGTTTTCACTCGAGGCTTCTCTCTCGAACACATAGCATACGGTGGGTAGACAAATTACTATTCGGCAATTCATAGAAAAGCACATAGTTATGATGTTATTCATGGCAACGCTAAAATATATAGGCATCACATCTGTGACAAAGAAGACCGACTCCTGCCTGCATCTACTTCTATTACTTCACCAATCGACCACTACAACATGCATCTATGGTATTAAGTTCATAACAAACAGAGTAATGCCTTAAGCAAGATGACATGATATAGACAAAGTAAACTCAAGCAATATGAATAAACCACATCGTTTTATCCTTAGTAGCAATAATAAAATATGTGCCTCGCTACCCCTTCTGTCATGAGGTGAGGACACCGCAAGGTTGAATCCACTACAAAGTACCTCTCGCATTGAAGATAAATCAATCTAGTTGGCCAAACCAAATGATTATATC
Source organism: Triticum aestivum (assembly GCF_018294505.1). Classification (NCBI taxonomy): domain Eukaryota; kingdom Viridiplantae; phylum Streptophyta; class Magnoliopsida; order Poales; family Poaceae; genus Triticum; species Triticum aestivum. Next base: position 365,446,465 of record NC_057798.1, on the reverse strand, counting down.
AGAGAAAATACAAAGCTATCATAATCATGCATAATAAAGTTCAGAAAAGACTCAATTACTTTCAGTAAATAATCTGATCATAAACCCACAATTCATTGGATCCCAACAAACACACCACAAAATAAGATTACATCGGATAGAACTCCAAGAAGATCAAGAAGACCATGGTATTGAAGATCAAGGAGAGAGAAGAAGCCATCTAACTATTATTTATGGACCCGTATGTCTGTTGCGGACTACTCACACATCATCAGTTGGGCAGCAAGGTTGATGTAGAAGCTCTTTGTGATCAATTCCCCCTCTGGTAGAGTACTGGAAATGGCCTAAAAATGGGACCGCGGAAGAAGAGAAGCTTGCGACAGCGGATTTTTTTCTGGTGGCTCTCTTGGGGTTTCCTAATATTTGAGAAATTATAGAAGTGGAATTAGATCAGACGGAGCCATCTAGGCCCACAAGGCATTAGGGCGTGTCCTGTTGCCTTGTCGTCTCCTTGTTTGCTGTCTTTTCTCCTGCTACTTGTGAGCTATGTTGGGATTTTCCCCGAAGAGGAGGGGAGATGCAGTACAGTAGAGATAAGTATCTTCTTTAGTGGGAACCAAGGTTTGTCGAACCAATAGGAGAATCACGCAAAGCCTCGTGAATAGCACCTGCACACACAAAAGCAAATACTTGCACCCAAAGTAGGTAAGAGGGTTGTCAATCTCCTTGAACTCGTTACTTGCAAGGATTAAATATTATGAAGGTAGATGGATAAATTGCAAAGTAAAATAAAAATAATAAAACTGCAGCAAAGGTATTTTCGATTTTATAATATTATAAAGGTAGACCCAGGGGCATAGTTTTCACTAGAGGCTTCTCTCTTGAACACATAACATACGGTGGGTGAACAAATTACTGTTGGGCAATTGATAGAAAAACACATAGTTATGACGTATTCATGGCAATGATCATGTATATAGGCATCACGTTCGACACAAGTATACCGACTTGTGCCTGCATCTACCACTATTACTCCACCATTCGACCGCTATCCAGCATGCATCTATGGTATTATGTTCATAAAAAATGGAGTAACACATTAAGCAAGATGACATGATGTAGACAAAGTAAAGCCAATCAATATGATTAAACCTCAACGTTTTATCCTTAATGACAACAATATAAATACATGTCTTGTCCCCTTCTGTCACTGGGATATAGAGCACCGCATGATTGAACCCATCACAAAGCACCTCTCCCACTGAAGATAGATCAATCTAGTTTGCCAAACCAAACAGTTAGACTGGAGAGAAATCCAAAGCTATAGCAATCATGCATAATAAAGTTCAGAAAAGACTCAAATACTTTCAATAAATAATCTGATCATAAACCCACAATTCATTGGATCCCAACAAACACACCGCAAAAGAAGATTACATTGGATTGAACGCCAAGAAGATCGAGGAGAACATGGTATTGAAGATCAAAGAGAGAGAAGAAGCCATCTAGATACTAGATATGGACCCGTAGGTCTGTGGTGAAGTACCCACGCATCATCATAAGGTAGCAATGATGATCTAGAAGTCCTCCGAGATTGATTCCCCATCTGGCAGAGTACGAAAAAAGGCCTCCAGATGGGATCACGGAAGAACAGAAGCTTGCGACGGCGGAAAAAGGGTTTTAGGTGGCTCTCTGTTGGTTTCCCAATACTTGAGAATTTTTAGAAGTGGAATTAGGTCATACAGAGCCTCATGGGGCCCACAAGGTAACATGGCGCGACCTTTTGCCTTCCTGTCTCCTCGATCGTCATCTGGTCTCCTCCCGAAGCTTCTAGGATCTCTCTTGTCCAGAAAAAAATTGTCAAAATGTTTTGTGCCATTTGGACTCCGTTTGGTACCCATTTTTTGGAAAACCAAAAACAAGCACAAAACAATAATTGGCACTAGGCACTGGGTTAATAGGTTAGTCCCAAAAAATAATATAAAATAGCACAAAAAGTCATAAAAATATCCAAGATTGATAATATAATAGCATGAAACAATCAAAAATTATAGATACGTTGGAGACGTATCATCTCCTCCCGAAGCTTCTAGGGTCTCTTTTGTCTAGAAAAAAATTGTCAAAAGGTTTTGTAGCATTTGGACTCTACTTGGTACTGATTTTCTGAAAAACCAAAAACAGGCAAAAAAACAACAACTGACACTAGGCACTGGGTTAATAGGTTGGTTCCCAAAAATGATATAAAATTGCATATTAAAGCATATAAACTATCCAAGATTGATAATATAATAGGATGAAACAATAAAAATCTAAATATGTTGGAGACGTATCAGATCTCATGAAGTTTCCGTTGAGTTTTACGTGCTGAAGTTTTCATGTTTTGGGTGAGATCACAATGGATGAAGGAATAAGGAGCGGAAAGACCCTAAGCTTAGGGATGCCCAAGGCACCCCAAGGTAATATTCAAGGAATACACAAGCGTCTAAGCTTGGGGATGCCCCAGATGGCATCCCTGTTGAGGAACATAGTATTTCAAAAAATTTACCTACGATCACGCAAGATCTATCTAGGAGAAGCATAGCAACGAGCGGGGAGAGTGTGTCCACGTACCCTCGTAAACCGAAAGCGGAAACATTTAGTAACGCGGTTGATGTAGTCGAACGTCTTCGCAATCCAACCAATCCAAGCACCGAACGTCCCTCGATCTCTTGATCCAGTTAAGGGCAAGGGAGAGTTCCGTCAACACGACGGCGTGGGGACAATGATGATGAAGTTATCGGCGCAGGGCTTCGCCTAAGCACTGTGATGATATGATCGAGGTGTGTAACTGTGGAGGGGGGCATCGCATACGGTTAAGAGAAACTTGTGTATTCTAGGGGGCTCCTGCCCTCTTATATAGAGGAGGGGCGGGGGAGGCTAGCTGGCCCTGTAGGGCACGCCAGAAGGAGGGAAGCCTAACAGGACTCCAAGTCCTAGTAGGATTCCACCTTAAGGAAAGGGGGAAGAAGGAAGGGAGAGGGGGAAGGGAAGGAAAGGGGGGCGCCGCCCCCTTCCACTAGTCCAATTCGGACCCAGGGGGCGGCCAGCCCCTTGTGGCCCTTCCTCTCTCCCCACTAAGGCCCACCAAGGCCCATTAGTTACCCCGGGGGTTCCAATAACCCTCCGGAACTACATTGTCCAATATATAAATCTTTATGTCTCGACCATTTCAAGACTCCTCGTCATGTCCGTGATGTCACCTGGAACTCCAAACAATCTTCGGTCATCAAATTACATAACTCATAATACAAATTGTCATCGAATGTTAAGTGTGCGGACCCTACGGGTTCGAGAACTATGTAGACATGACCGAGACATATCTCCGGTCAATAAGAAATAGCGGAACCTAGATGCTCATATTGGGTCCTACATATTCTACGAAGATCTTTATCGGTTAAACCTCAAAACAACATACGTTGTTCCCTTTGTCATCAGTATGTTACTTGCCCGAGATTCGATCATCGATATCATCATACCTAGTTCAATCTCGTTACCGGCAAGTCTCTTTACTCGTCCCGTAATGCATCATCCTACAACTAACTCATTAATCACATTGCTTGCAAGGCTTATAGTGATGATCATTACCGAGAGGGCCCAGAGATACCTCTCCGATACATGGAGTGACAAATCCTAATCTCGATCTATGCCAACTCAATAAACACCATCGGAGACACCTGTAGAGCATCTTTATAATCACCCAGTTACGTTGTGACGTTTGATAGCACACAATGTGTTCCTCCAGTATTCAGGAGTTGCATAATCTCATAGTCAGAGGAACATGTATATGTCATGATGAAAGCAATAGCAATAAAACTAAACGATCATTTGTGCTAAGCTAACGGATGGGTCTTGTCCATCACATCATTCTCTAATGATGTGATCCCATTCAACAAATGACAACACATGTTTGTGGTCAGGGAACTTAACCATCTTTGATTAACGAGCTAGTCAAGTAGAGGCATACTAGGGACACTCTGTTTGTCTATGTATTATCACATGTACTAAGTTTCCGGTTAATACAATTCTAGCATGAATAATAAACATTTATCATGATATAAGGAAATATAAATAACAACTTTATTATTGCCTTTAGGGCATATTTCCTTTAGTCTCCCACTTGCACTAGAGTCAATAATCTAGATTACATAGTAATGATTCTAACACCCATGGAGTCTTGGTGTTGATCATGTTTTGCTCATGAGAGAGGCTTAGTCAACTTGTCTGCAATATTCAGATCCGTATGTATCTTGCAAATCTCTATGTCTCCCTCCTAGACTTGATCGTGGATGTAAATGAAGCATCTCTTGATGTGTTTGGTTCTCTTGAAATCTGGATTCCTTCGCCAAGGCTATTGCTCCAGTATTGTCACAAAAGATTTTCATTGGACCCGATGGACTAGGTATGACACCTAGATTGGATATGAACTCCTTCATCCAGACTCCTTAATTTGCTGCTTCCGAAGCAGCTATGTACTCCGCTTCACACGTAGATCCCGCCATGACGCTCTGTTTGTAACTGCACCAACTGACAACTCCACCATTCAATATAAATATGTATCCGGTTTGTGACCTAGAGTCATCTGGATCAGTGTTAAAGCTTGCATTGACGTAACCGTTTATGACAAGCTCTTTGTCACCTCCATAAACGAGAAACATATCCTTAGTCCTTTTCAGGTATTTCAGTATGTTCTTGACCGTTGTCAAGTGATCCACTCCTGGATTACTTTGGTACCTCCCTGCTAAACTAATAGCAAGGCACACATCAGGTCTGGTACACAATATTGCATACATGATAGAACCTATGGCTGAGGCATAGGGAATAACTTTCATTTTCTCTCTATCTTCTGCAGTGGTCGGGCATTGAGTCTGACTCAACTTCACACCTTGTAATACAGGCAGGAACCCTTTCTTTGACTGATCCATTTTGAACTTCTTCAAAACTTCATCAAGGTATGTGCTTTGTGAAATTCCAATTAAGCATCTTGATCTATCTCTATAGATCTTGATGCCTAATATATAAGCAGCTTCACCGAGGTCTTTCATTGAAAAATTCTTATGCAAGTATCCTTTTATGCTATTCAGAAATTCAGTATCATTTCAAATCAACAATATGTTGTCCACATATAATATCAGAAATGCTACAAAGCTCCCCTTACTTTCTTGTAAATACAGGCTTCTACAAAAGTTTGTATAAAACCATGTGCTTTGATCACACTATCAAAGCGTATATTCCAACTCTAAGAGGCTTGCACCAGTCCATAAATGAATCGCTGGAGCTTGCACACTTTGTTAGCACCTTTTGGATCGACATAACCTTCTGGTTGCATCATATACAACTCTTCTTTAAGATATCCATTAAGGAATGCAGTTTTGACATCCATTTGCCAAATTTCATAATCATAAAATGCGGTAATTGCTAACATGATTCGGACAGACTTATGCATCGCTACGGATGAGAAGGTCTCATCGTAGTCAACTCCTTGAACTTGTCAAAAACCTTTCGCAACAAGTCGAGCTTTGTAGACAGTAACATTACCGTCAGTGTCAGTCTTCTTCTTGAAGATCCATTTATTCTCTATGACTTGCCGATCATCGAGCAAGTCAACCAAAGTCCATACTTTGTTCTCATACATGGATCCCATCTCAGATTTCATGGCCTCAAGCCATTTCGCGGAATCTGGGACCATCATCGCTTCCTCATAGTTCGTAGGTTCGTCATGGTCAAGTAACATGACTTCTAGTATAGGATTACCGTACCACTCTGGTGCGGATCTTACTCTAATTGACCTACGAGGTTTAGTAGTAACTTGATCTGAAGTTTCATGATCATCATCATTAGCTTCCTCACTAATTGGTGTAGGAATAACTGGAACTGATTTCTTTGATGAACTACTTTCCAATAAGGGAGCAGGTACAATTACCTCATCAAGTTCTACTTGTTGGAAATATGCCCTGGAGGCAATAATAAAAGGATTATTATTATATTTCCTTGTTCATGATAATTGTCTTTTATTCATGCTATAATTGTGTTATCCGGAAATCGTAATACATGTGTGAATACATAGACCACAACATGTCCCTAGTGAGCCTCTAGTTGACTAGCCCGTTGATCAACAGATTGTAACGCCCCAAGACCAACGCTTTAGAAGACTTCCATATTTTTCGTGATCACCGTGTGTTTCTTTTGTGCTTGCTCTTTTATTTCGCTTCTTGCATCATGCTCATCATTTGGTTATATTGCATTGCCATGCCCATCTTTGTCATGTTGCATTTGTGCCTCTTGTCATTTTTGGCATTCTCATAATCATCATGTGCATTATCATATTCATGCATGTTACATTGTTGCATGCTCCACGTATGATCATACATCATCACCTCCTCCTTCCTTCTTCATTCCTTCATTTTGGCAAGTGACCTTTTCCCCTTCTCCATAAATGTTCATTCTTTCCCTATTAATCTTAAACCATGCCTACACCCTCTCTGACAATTTTCAGCTCATTGGAAGATGTTTTGGTTGGGTTCAAAAATGACTCAAGTTTGAATTAAATTCAAACTTGAATTATTTTTCTATCTCTAAAATGTCCAGACCATTTTATTCAAATTGTGCATAAATCCAGGATCTTATAAACATTTCCGTCCCAGCCTACGTTCTTCCTGATCTCCCTGTGCATTTCTGCTCTTGTTATTCTGCCTGGAGAACTAAGGAAAAGAGATGAGGAGAGAAAGGAAGAGCAGCCCAGCAGCAGACCCCGCAGCCCACATGTTTCTCTCCCCAGCCGGCCCAGCCTAATGCCCAAACGGCCACCTGCTCCGTTTCCCCTCATTCTCCCTCGCTCCAGACACAGAGCGCTCGCGCCGTCGCGCCGTGAGCTCACGGACCTCGAGGCTAGCGCCTGCCTGCGCCCCTATAAAGCCCCGCAGCGACCCCTAGGGTTTCCTCCTCCCTCCTCCTTCCCTCCTCGCACCGCCATCTCTCTTCCTCCACTCTGTTTTTGATAGAGGCAAAGGTGTCCCGTCTTTCGATGAGATGGTGGATTTCGCTTTGGTGGAAGTCGACTTTGACGATACGACTACGAACGTGCGAGGACGTCGCGCCTTAGCAATCGCTAAACCAACTCCGAGAGGTTATTGACCACGCCGGAGCACGATCAACCTGACCACGAGGGTCTGTTTCCTGCGAGCAAACGAAGAACAAGCAAGAAACTGAGATTGCAATCTGGATATTGCGAATATAAGATGAAAGCTTTATTGATCAAGGTGGGGTTCTGTGACGCCTTTGTCTGGTCGTTGAACACAAATGAAGTACGCGAAGTTGCAGCTATGGCGAACTTTTAATCTAAACAAAACCCAAAGTCTAAACGATGCCCTAAGGGCTGTATATATGGAGGAAGAGGGGGGGAATTTCGTGGCCCTTGGTGGAGGGGTCCGAAATCAACCCTATCTCTTGTTTCCCCACACATACGGACTCTAAAAATAGCCTATAATTATGTATTTCGAAATTACATGGGCCTGGCCCAATAATAAGGTGACGCAGCACCTAAAATAGCCTCGGGACGAAATTTATGAAGTGGCATCTTGTATATTTCGTCCAAGGCTTCATGCACCCATTATGGTGGCTTCAAAGTCCTGAAATCATCACTTGTAACTCCGTTCTTGTTCTCCTTGCGCATGCCATCATCTCCATGCTTGTTCTTGCTCCAATGTTCATCCTTCTCCAAGCTAGGCCCTTCATTTGTCAGCAAAACAAATGTATCCAATTTAGGCAGCATCATATTCTCATGAACATTAGAATCATTACCAAGAAACGAAAGTACCTGGTAATTTAGTTGGCGTGCGCGAGCTCTAGTAATTGGTCCAGTATGTATAGCAGCAGGGGCTGTGGGTGTAACAATTGTATTGATGTCCTCATCATCCTCCCCTTCTTGAAATGAAGTCGTCCTCGACGGAAGTTCATCTTCCTCACCCAAATAAGGCTTCAAATCTGCAATGTTAAAAGTGGGACTAACCCCAAAATCTGCAGGCAGCTCAAGTTTATATGCATTATCATTTATTTTCTCTAACACCTTAAAGGGACCATCAGCACGTGGCATTAACTTTGATTTGCGCAAATCAGGAAATCTATCCTTACGCAAATGTAACCAAACAAGATCTCCAGGTGCAAACACAACATGTTTTCTACCCTTATCTCCAGCAAGTTTATATTTAGCATTCATGCGCTCAATGTTTTCCTTAGTTAACTCATGCATTTTTAAAATCAATTCAGCACGTTGTTTAGCATCAAAATTAACCTTCTCCGAAGATGGAAGAGGCAACAAATAAATAGGTGCATGAGGTAGGAAACCATACACAACTTAAAAAGGGCACATCTTAGTAGTAGAATGCAATGAACAATTATAAGCAAATTCAATATGAGGCAAGCATTCCTCCCACATTTTCTTATTATTCTTCAAAACAGCCCTAAGCATAGTAGACAACGTTCTATTGACTACTTCAGTTTGTCCATCAGTTTGGGGGTGACAAGTAGTACTAAAAAGCAGTTTAGTCCCCAACTTAGCCCATAAACATCTCCAAAAGTGGCTAAGAAATTTAGTATCACGATCTGAAACAATAGTATTTGGCACACCATGCAAGCGAATAATTTCACGAAAGAACAAATCAGCAACATTAACAGCATCATCGCTTTTATGACATGGTATAAAGTGTGCCATTTTCGAGAATCTATCCACGACAACAAATATGCTATCCCTCCCCTTCTTTGTTCGAGGTAAACCTAAAACAAAGTCCATAGATATGTCCTCCCAAGGAACACTAGGTACAGGCAAAGGCATATATAAACCATGAGGATTGAGTCGTGACTTAGCTTTTTGACATGTAGTGCATCGAGCAATAAAACGCTCAACATCCCGTCTCATCTTTGGCCAAAAGAAATGTGTAGCAAGTACGTCCTCCGTCTTCTTCACGCCAAAGTGTCCCATTAATCCTCCTCCATGCGCCTCCTGCAACAACAAAAGACGAACGGAGCTAGCTGGAATGCATAGCTTGTTAGCACGAAACACAAATCCATCGTTAACGACAAACTTGTTCCACATTCTTCCTTCTTTACAATTCTGCATTACATCTTTAAAATCAGCATCATGCACATATTGATCTTTGATGGTCTCCAAACCAAATATTTTGAAGTCAAGTTGTGAAAGCATAGTATAGCGACGAGACAATGCATCAACAATAACATTTTCTTTTCCCTTCTTGTGTTTAAACACAAATCTACGATTCAGTTTAGCTTGACTTTTAATATGTTTCAAAGATTCATGATCAGAATGTATAACAAATTCTTTGGGCCATAAATAATGTTGCCATGTTTCTAAAGTCCGAACAAGAGCATATAATTCTTTATCATAAGTAGAATAATTCAGACTAGGCCCACTCAATTTTTCAGAAAAGTATGCAACAGGTTTGCCATCTTGTAATAACACACCTCCTAATCCAATTCCACTAGCATCACATTCAAGCTCAAAAGTCTTATTAAAATCAGGAAGTTGGAGTAAAGGAGCATGTGTCAACTTATCTTTCAATACCGTGAAGGCTTCTTCCTGTGCGGTACCCCAAACAAAAGGCACATCCTTCTTTGTAAGCTCGTTGAGAGGTGCAGCAATGGTGCTGAAATCTCTCACAAAACGCCTATAGAATCCAGCGAGGCCAAGAAAACTCCTCACTTGTGTGACCGTTTTGGGCTGCGGCCAACTCTCAATAGCTTCAATATTGGCTTTGTCAACTTCAATTCCCTGTGGAGTAACAACATAGCCAAGAAAAGCTACTCGGTCGGTGCAAAAGGTGCACTTCCCAAGGTTACCAAACAAACGTGCATCACGTAGAGCAATAAAAACAGCACGTAAATGTTCCAAATGTTCTTCCAAAGATCTGCTATAAATCAATATGTCATCAAAGTAAACTACCACAAATCGTCCAATGAAAGCACGTAAAACTTCGTTCATTAATCTCATGAAAGTACTAGGTGCATTAGTTAACCCAAAAGGCATGACTAACCACTCATATAATCCAAACTTAGTTTTAAATGCTGTTTTCCATTCATCTCCCAATTTCATACGAATTTGATGGTAGCCACTACGCAAATCAACTTTGGAGAATATTGTAGAGCCACTCAATTCATCAAGCATATCATCTAGCCTAGGAATAGGATGACGATAACGAATAGTAATATTATTAATGCCTCTACGATCAACACACATACGTGATGTACCATCCTTTTTCGGCACTAGAATAATAGGAACAGCACAAGGACTAAGGGATTCGCGTATATAACCTTTGTCGAGAAGCTCTTGTACTTGACGCATAATCTCCTTCGTCTCCTCTGGATTGGTACGGTATGGTGCACGGTTTGGCAGTGAAGCACCGGGAATTAAGTCAATCTGATGCTCAATCCCTCGAATAGGCGGTAATCCCGGTGGCACGTCTTGTGGAAAAACGTCAGCGAACTCCTGCAAAATGTTAGTGACAGCAGGAGGCAAAGAGGAAGGCACGTCCTCGAATGAAAATAATGCCTCTTTGCACACAAAAGCATAGCATACAGATTTGCTGAAATCTAGCTCATCAATATCAGATTTGGTGGCAAATAAACATGCACTTTTCAATTTAATTTCAGAAGCAACACTAGATGATAGAGGCGAGGGTGTCCCGATCTTTCGATGAGATAATAACTATCGATTTGGTGGAGACGACTTTGACGATCCGACTACAAACGTGCACGACGTTGCGCCTTAGCAATCGCTAAACCAATCTCCTGAGGTTACTGACGATGCCGGAAGCACGGTCAGCCTGACCACGAAGGTCTATTCCTGCAAGCAATCGAAGAACGAGCAAGAATATGATAAAGCAATCTGAATATTGCAAATATATATGAGGTATTGATAATGGTGGGGATCCGTAAGCGGTCTTGGTCTGGTCGTTGGACACAAACGAAGTACACGAAGTTGCGTTGGCTAACTTTTAACTAAACAAATCCCAAGGAAAAGCTACTAGATGGATCTACTTATATAGGAGCAAGGGGTGGCGGCCAAGGAGGTGGGAGGACGTCCCAAGGCAGCCTAAAACTAAATCTAGGTCGTACAAGGCCAATGGGCCCAAGTGGAGGTGATGTAACACCTTTGGACTTGTAGTTTGACTCGGATTATGCTGCAGCATCAGATTGTTTCGTCCACAACTCAACGCTCCGGACGAATTTGAAGGTGATTCCAATTGGGTTGGAAAGTGCACGAAATCTAGTTTCCAACAAAAAAAGAATCACCCAATTCGGAGTCCGTATGAAAAACTTGTGTGCGTTTTGAGTCAGGTGTGTCTGTGCAGTCCGAATCTGAATCCAGAACGTGAGAGACTTGGACTCTATCTTCTCTTGGGCCAAAAGTGACGTGAGAGAACTTTTTGGACAGCAAATAAATATCTCTTTCTTCCTTATCTTCATATGTGGATTGTACAAATGTCCCATACACCTGCAATTAGACAAAACACAAAAGTGTGTGAAGTATTTTTGTTCTGGATAACATAAATAGATTATTGAATAGTTTGCACTAGAAATCACCTGACAAATATGCATATATGCAATATTTTTGGTCATATCCAAGGTAGTCATGTCCTCATCAGTATGCAACAGGTTTGCCATCTTGTAATAACACACCTCCTAATCCAATTCCACTAGCATCACATTCAAGCTCAAAAGTCTTATTAAAATCAGGAAGTTGGAGTAAAGGAGCATGTGTCAACTTATCTTTCAATACCGTGAAGGCTTCTTCCTGTGCGGTACCCCAAACAAAAGGCACATCCTTCTTTGTAAGCTCGTTGAGAGGTGCAGCAATGGTGCTGAAATCTCTCACAAAACGCCTATAGAATCCAGCGAGGCCAAGAAAACTCCTCACTTGTGTGACCGTTTTGGGCTGCGGCCAACTCTCAATAGCTTCAATCTTGGCTTTGTCAACTTCAATTCCCTGTGGAGTAACAACATAGCCAAGAAAAGATACTCGGTCGGTGCAAAAGGTGCACTTCCCAAGGTTACCAAACAAACGTGCATCACGTAGAGCAATAAAAACAGCACGTAAATGTTCCAAATGTTCTTCCAAAGATCTGCTATAAATCAGTATGTCATCAAAGTAAACTACCACAAATCGTCCAATGAAAGCACGTAAAACTTCGTTCATTAATCTCATGAAAGTACTAGGTGCATTAGTTAACCCAAAAGGCATGACTAACCACTCATATAATCCAAACTTAGTTTTAAATGCTGTTTTCCATTCATCTCCCAATTTCATACGAATTTGATGGTAGCCACTACGCAAATCAACTTTGGAGAATATTGTAGAGCCACTCAATTCATCAAGCATATCAACTAGCCTAGGAATAGGATGACGATAACGAATAGTAATATTATTAATGCCTCTACAATCAACACACATACGTGATGTACCATCCTTTTTCGGCACTAGAATAATAGGAACAGCACAAGGACTAAGGGATTCGCATATATAACCTTTGTCGAGAAGCTCTTGTACTTGGCGCATAATCTCCTTCGTCTCCTCTGGATTGGTACGGTATGGTGCACGGTTTGGCAGTGAAGCACCGGGAATTAAGTCAATCTGATGCTCAATCCCTCGAATAGGCGGTAATCCCGGTGGCACGTCTTGTGGAAAGACGTCAGCGAACTCCTGCAAAATGTTAGTGACAGCAGGAGGCAAAGAGGAAGGCACATCGTCGAATGAAAATAATGCCTCTTTGCACACAAAAGCATAGCAAACAGATTTGCTGAAATCTAGCTCATCAATATCAGATTTGGTGGCAAATAAACATGCACTTTTCAATTTAATTTCAGAAGCAACACTAGATGGTTTATTATTAGGCTTCATTTGTTGCTCAAATTCTTTTGCCACAATCTGATTTTCACTCTTATTCGTCTCCTGTTTTGCTTTATTAGCTCTATTAATATCATCTTTCAAAATGGAATCAGGAGTCATAGGAAGCAAAGTTATATTTTTATCCTTATGAACAAGAGTATAGTGATTGTTTCTACCATGGTGTACAGAATTTTTATCAAATTGCCATGGTCTACCAAGTAATAAGGAACATGCTTGCATAGGTACCACATCACAATCAACATAATCAGCATATGTAGAGATACTAAAATGCACACGAACAGTACGTGTTACCTTAACCTTGCCGCTGTTATTGAACCATTGGATGTAGTAAGGATGTGGATGTGGTCTTGTGGTGAGAGAAAGCTTCTCCACCATCTCCATGCTAGCCAAGTTGTTGCAGCTCCCTCCGTCTATTATGACACGCACAGAACGTTCCTTCACAACTCCCTTGGTATGGAACAAATTGTGCCTCTGATTTTGCTCAGCTTGTGTGACCTGCACACTCAAAACACGTTGAGCAACTAAACATTCATACCTGTCAGCGTCTTCAGGAGCCATGTATTGCGTCTCATGATCAGAATCATCTCCACCATGTTCTTCACGTGTAATAAGAGCCAATGTCTCCTCATCATAGTCACTATCGGACTCATATCCACCATCCGCGGTAGCAATCATCACACGCGGAGATTTGCATTCCCTCGCATAATGACCTCCTCCCTTACAACGACGACAAATAATATCACTTGTGTGCCCTGTTGATGCCATGGAAGAAGAAGAACGCTGTGCAGGCCCCGCAGGTGCGCTCTTGGCAGATAATGGTGGTTGTGCCTGTTTTCTTGTATCACGGCTGGAGGTGGCACCGGATGGAGGTGCTGGTGCAGTTGAAGTAGAAGATGCACTTGGTGTCCATGATGAAGGTCGGCCTGCAGAAAAGTTAGTTCGCCCCAATGCTTGTCGATCCTGCACTTCACGTTCAGCTTTACAAGCAAGATGGAATAAACGAGTGATATTAGTATACTCCTTATAGTCTAGAATGGTCTGAATCTCTCTATTTAATCCACCCAGAAAACGTGCAAGCATAGCTTCATTCTCCTCAACAATACCACATCTAATCATGCCAGTTTGTAATTCCTAATAATATTCTTCTACAGAATTTTTTCCTTGTCTTAAGCGCTGTAATTTTTGAAGCAATTCACGTTGATAATATGGTGGAACCCAACGCGTACGCGTAGCAGTTTTCAAAGCGGCCCAAGTAGTTGGAATAGGATACAATCTACAATGTTCAGACCACCATACACATGCAAAACTAGTGAAAGCACAAATAGCAGCAGCAACTCGTCTCTCCTCAGGATATTGTAAATATGTAAATCGTTGTTCAGTTTCTAACTCCCAAGTAAGATATATATCAGGAACATATCTACCCTCAAATGGTGGAATATTCAATTTCAGTTTAGGAATATGGACATCATCTCGTACCTGAGGTGGTGGTGCAGGCCTACCATTACGAATATATACCTGAGGTCGACCTGCTGGTGGTGGTGCTGGTGGCTGCTCGTAGATCTGATTTTGATCAACCTCATCCTCATAATCGCCCGCATACTCATCATCCTCCTGGGTACCAGCAACAGCAGTAGCAGGAGCCACAGAAGTATCAATAGCAGCACCAACAGTTTGGCCAAACACAAGAGGAACACGGCTCGCTCGGCGAAGGTCTATTTCGCGACGTGGAGGTAGTCGTTGTTGTTGTTGTTGGAGAGGTGCGTTAGGTGCAGCGGGTGGTGGTGGTGGAAGACGCGCGAGCAATTCATTAAATCTGTTATCGAGCTTTGTTTCGAACGTCTTCTCAAGGCCAGTGATCTTCTCCATGGCCTCTTCAAAATTGTTCAGCACATCTTGCACCTGTTCAGTCATCATTTGCTGAAACTTATCATGAAGCTCCTTGTTCGATAAATTCTCCCAATCAATCTCGTCGGCTTGTGATCCTGGCATGGTTAGCAGCAATAGAAACACACAAGAATATGATCCTACAGACTACGAACAAGTGGTGGTGGTGGGTGTCACAAATCCGTCAAGCAAAACTCAAATTCTTACCAGTTCTTACCCAGCAACAGGCGGTGATCGGCAACCATTGTAGTCAAAACTCTCAAAGCTTGGATAGAGCGATTACCAGGGAGGGTCAAACGCACGACGTAGATGTATGTGGAGCTGGGAAGGCTTATACTATGGTAGCAAAAAGGGTCAGCAATAATCAATTCAGAGATGCAAAGTTGAATAAACGCTCAACGACGGTACTGTGCTGGTCCTAGGCTAGACTGTGCTAGAGACGCGAGCCTAGAACACCAACAAAATCACGGCGCGGCACTCTTCCTAGCTCAAACTGACAGGATGGGCACGAAATTTTTCGACCAATTTTTTTTTTCGACTGCCCGGACCCAAAAACTGGAAATGGGTCAAAAAAAACTTCCTATAATGGCACCTGTCTCAAAACACTCAGAAACACCTAAAAATAGGATAGCCAGAAATTTTTTCGAAAAATGCGTTTTCGAAAAATTTTGGGCCTAAACGGAGCGTGGCTACCCGACAAGGAAACACGAATCGGAATCTAGATGGATCTCGAAAACAACCCTAATAAGCAAGGAACTCGGATTGGTGGTGGATATATGGTGGTGGTATATGGCAGCGGTGGTGGTAGCGGTGGTAGTATATGGATATGGATCGGTGGTGGTATATGGACACGGATTGGTGGTGGTATATGGATACGGATTCGGAGCGGTGGTGGTAGATGGCAGGGGCGATGATGATGGTGCGGCGGCGGCGTGACAACTTATGACCAGAACTCGAAACTCTAAAAGACTAGACTCTAAGACCAGCAACTAGACACGACGATGCAACCGCAAATTCAACAAAGCAAAACCCTAAAAAGATTATGCAAAGGCTCAGATTGGTTCGGATATGATGAACTAACCCTAATTTTTTTTGTGGCTTTTTCGTGGACTGTAGGTATGAAGAACAGACTTGATCTAAACTACGAAAAACTGTAAAATCTCACCGAGCAACCTGGAAATCTGATACCACTTGATAGAGGCAAAGGTGTCCCGTCTTTCGATGAGATGGTGGATTTCGCTTTGGTGGAAGTCGACTTTGACGATCCGACTACGAACGTGCGAGGACGTCGCGCCTTAGCAATCGCTAAACCAACTCCGAGAGGTTATTGACCACGCCGGAGCACGATCAACCTGACCACGAGGGTCTGTTTCCTGCGAGCAAACAAAGAACAAGCAAGAAACTGAGATTGCAATCTGGATATTGCGAATATAAGATGAAAGCTTTATTGATCAAGGTGGGGTTCTGTGACGCCTTTGTCTGGTCGTTGAACACAAACGAAGTACGCGAAGTTGCAGCTATGGCGAACTTTTAATCTAAACAAAACCCAAAGTCTAAACGATGCCCTAAGGGCTGTATATATGGAGGAAGATGGGGGAATTTCGTGGCCCTTGGTGGAGGGGTCCGAAATCAACCCTATCTCTTGTTTCCCCACACATACGGACTCTAAAAATAGCCTATACTTATGTATTTCGAAATTACATGGGCCTGGCCCAATAATAAGGTGACGCAGCACCTAAAATAGCCTCGGGACGAAATTTATGAAGTGGCATCTTGTATATTTCGTCCAAGGCTTCATGCACCCATTATGGTGGCTTCAAAGTCCTGAAATCATCACTTGTAACTCCGTTCTTGTTCCCCTTGCGCATGCCATCATCTCCATGCTTGTTCTTGCTCCAATGTTCATCCTTCTCCAAGCTAGGCCCTTCATTTGTAAGCAAAACAAATGTATCCAATTTAGGCAGCATCATATTCTCATGATGATAGAGGCAAAGGTGTCCCGTCTTTCGATGAGATGGTGGATTTCGCTTTGGTGGAAGTCGACTTTGACGATCCGACTACGAACGTGCGAGGACGTCGCGCCTTAGCAATCGCTAAACCAACTCCGAGAGGTTATTGACCACGCCGGAGCACGATCAACCTGACCACGAAGGTCTGTTTCCTGCGAGCAAACGAAGAACAAGCAAGAAACTAAGATTGCAATCTGGATATTGCGAATATAAGATGAAAGCTTTATTGATCAAGGTGGGGTTCTGTGACGCCTTTGTCTGGTCGTTGAACACAAACGAAGTACGCGAAGTTGCAGCTATGGCGAACTTTTAATCTAAACAAAACCCAAAGTCTAAACGATGCCCTAAGGGCTGTATATATGGAGGAAGAGGGGGGGAATTTCGTGGCCCTTGGTGGAGGGGTCCGAAATCAACCCTATCTCTTGTTTCCCCACACATACGGACTCTAAAAATAGCCTATACTTATGTATTTCGAAATTACATGGGCCTGGCCCAATAATAAGGTGACGCAGCACCTAAAATAGCATCGGGACGAAATTTATGAAGTGGCATCTTGTATATTTCGTCCAAGGCTTCATGCACCCATTATGGTGGCTTCAAAGTCCTGAAATCATCACTTGTAACTCCGTTCTTGTTCCCCTTGCGCATGCCATCATCTCCATGCTTGTTCTTGCTCCAATGTTCATCCTTCTCCAAGCTAGGCCCTTCATTTGTAAGCAAAACAAATGTATCCAATTTAGGCAGCATCATATTCTCATGAACATTAAAATCATTACCAAGAAACGAAAGTACCTGGTAATTTAGTTGGCGTGCACGAGCTCTAGTAATTGGTCCAGTATGTATAGCAGCAGGGGCTGTGGGTGTAACGCCCCTTCCTCTCCGTTTGTTCCTCTCGATGTTTGATCACCCGCATGCCTCGCCTGATCATCGCCATGCCGCGCGCCCAAGGTGAGCATGAGCTCGTACCCCGCACACGCACATGCCCCTGCACCTAGAAGCCCCAAGCACACGTGCTCCTTAGCCTATCCCGCACAGCCGCCGTGGCCTCCCAAGCCCCGTCATCACCACGGCTGACCTCGCCGGCTCCGTCCTCGCAGCCGTTGTCTTCTCCGCCTATACAGAGAGGCTCGGCCGTGGGCAATATCTGAATGAGCCGAACCCCTTTCATTGCACAAGCACACCACTAGCTCAGCTGGTCAGCCCACACGCACACATGCAGGAGGTCCTCGGATCGAATCCCAGGGTGCCCCGAATTGTTTTGCCCCTCTTTTATTTATTTTTCCCCCACTCCTGGGCTGCTGCAGCGTGCTGCAATTCGGCCCGTGCATGTTTTTTCCCTCTTCCATGCGTTTTAGCATTTATTCTTTATCATGCATATTTTCAGAAAATTGCCATCATTTTAAAATGCTCATGTTTAATTAACCATGCATCATATGCAAATACTTTATATATGTAAAATGCTTAGAATTTTGTGTAGATTAATATTTTGCCACTTACATCCAAGTTAAAAATGTTTAAAATGCTGTTTGATTAAATTTGCTCAAATGCCATGTTAAAATGCTTTAATTCAACTATTAAACCGTAGCTAGGTTTTAAATAAATTATATATGTAAATGGGGTAGAAAAATGCCTAGTTTAACTTGGTGTACTTGCTTTGCATGTTTAACAACTCTAAAATTGTGTTTAGGGCAGAACAGTACCAAATCTAATATATGCTCATGAGGTTTTTTCGGACTTGTTGTTTGTTGTTCCGACCTCATTTAAATTTGCCTAGATAGGTAGTTTTTCATATGCTTCACCCCTTGCCATGTTTAACAACGTTTAATATTGTTGGGTACATAACGAGTGAGAACTAAATAATTGATGTGGTGTTCCGTTAATATGCAACTTGTTGCATATTGAGCTCCACTTAATTTGTAGTGTTGTTTGTTGCACTTTGCCATGCCATGCCTCATTAAACCGGACATGCATCATACTTGGTTGTGCATCATGTCATGTGTCTGTGGTGGTTGTTTACTATGTTGTTTGTTTCTTTCCGGGTTGCTTCTCTCGTTAGCTTCGGTTTCGTTCCGGAGTTGTAAGCATTTGTTCGAATACGTCCGTTTGTCTTGTTCATGGACTCGTTCTTCTTCCTTGCGGGATTTCAAGCAAGATGACCTTTACCCTCGATATCACTTCTATCTTTGCTTGATAGTTGCTTCATTCTATCGCTATCCTGCGCTACCTATCACTTGTTTACCATGCCTCCCATATTGCCATGTCAGCCTCTAACTTTTTCACCCTTCCTAGCAAACCGTTGTTTGGCTATGTTACCGCTTTGCTCAGCCCCTCTTATAGCGTTGTTAGTTGCAGGTGAAGTTTAAGATTGCTCCATGATGGACAGGATTATGTTGGGATATCACAATATCTCTTATTTAATTAATGCATCTATATACTTGGTAAAGGGTGGAAGACTCAGCCTTATGCCTGGTGTTTTGTTCCACTCTTGCCGCCCTAGTTTCCGTCATACCGGTGTTATGTTCCCGGATTTTGCGTTCCTTACGCGGTTGGGTGATTTATGGGACCCCCTTGATAGTTCGCTTTGAATAAAACTCCTCAACAAGGCCCAACATTGGTTTTAACATTTGCCACCTAAGCCTTTTTCCCTTGGGTTCTGCAGACTCAAGGGTCATCTTTATTTACCCCCCCGGGCCAGTGCTCCTTCGGGTGCTGGTCCAAACTGAGCGATGTCCGGCGCCCCCTGGCAATCAGTGTCTATGCCAACCCGACGTCTAGCTCATCCGGTGTGCCCTGAGAACGAGATACGTGCAACTCCTATCGGGATTTGTCGGCCATCGGGCGGCTTTGCTGGTCTTGTTTTACCATTGTCGAAATGTCTTGTAAACCGGGATTCCGAGTCTGATCGGGTCTTCCTGGGAGAAGGAATATCCTTCGTTGATCGCGAGAGCTTATCACGGGCTAAGTTGGGACACCCCTGTAGGGTATAATCTTTCGAAAGTCGTGCCTGCGGTTATAGGCAGATGGGAATTTGTTAATGTCCGGTTGTAGATAACTTGACACTTGACCTCTTTAAAACACATCAACCGCGTGTGTAGCCGTGATGGTCTCTTCTCGGCGGAGTCCGAGAAGTGAACACGGTTTTGGGTTATGTTTGACGTAAGTAGTCTTCAGGATCACTTCTTGATCACTTCTAGCTTCTCGACCGTTCCGTTGCTTCTCTTCTCGCTCTTATTTGCGTATGTTAGCCACCATTTTTGCTAAGTGCTTGCTGCAACTCCACCTCTTTACCACTTCCTACCCATAAGCTTAAATAGTCTTGATCTTGCGGGTTTTGAGATTGCTGAGTCCTCGTGACTCACCAGATACTATCACAACAATTGCAGGTGCCGATGGTACCAGTGCAGATGAAGCAACCGAGCTCAGATGGGAGCTCAACGAAGATCTTAGTTGTTGCTATGTTTCGTTTCATGTTGATCAGTAGTGGAGCCCAGTTGGGACGATCGGGGATCTAGCAGTTGGGTTATCTTCTTTTCTGTTGGCTTCGTCCGTAGTCGGACTATGTGTGTGTACTCTGAATGATGTATGATTTATTATATGTTCATTGTGTGAAGTGGCGATTGTAAGCCAACTCTTTATCCCATTCTTATTCATTACATGGGATTGTGTGAAGATGACCCTTCTTGCGACAAAACCACAACGCGGTTATGCCTCTAAGTCGTGCTTCGACACGTGGGAGATATAGCCGCATCGTGGCTGTTACAAGTTGGTATCAGAGCCATCCCCGACTTAGGAGCCCCCTGCTTGATTGTTTGCTGGCATTGTTGAGTCTAGAACAAAAATGTTTTGAGTCTTACGATTATATATATAGGAGAGTAGGATTCTTTTTACTCCTCGGTCCCTTCGTCGCTCTGGTGAGGTCTCCTGACGTAGATGTTTTGACTTTCCTCTCCTCAAATTTCACTAAAAAAAATTTAGGATCACGCGGGTATCTTGGAATCGTTTCGATGGTTTTGTGACGAGAACATTGTTCTTGGTGCCTCCTGTCTTTTATGTGGCAGTGTCCCGGGGAGTTGAGCTCCGAGGTGTTGTCGTCATAATTTTATCATTGCAGTTCTGGAATACCTGAGTTTTGCCGACATCGAAAATCTCTTTTATGCAGTTGTTGGTGAGATAACCTCGACGTCACCCAGTACTGGGGCGGGAGTTCGGGAGTATTGCCATAACTCGTATAACGGATGCTTTTCGAAGGTTGAGGTACACGATTTCCGAAGGTTTCTTGGTTATGTGTTGACGGATGGATACAGCTTGGATGTAGGAATTGTTAGTTTTGGGTGAGATATATATTGCTTCCCCTGTATCGCCAACACCAGATTGCATAACCAGAAAGTTTCGGGAGTTTTATAGGTGGGAATTCAAGTAGCTCCTAGAATATCTTTTCGATAGATGCATGATATGAGATTGGGGTTCGACGTCTAGTGGTCCGCCTTTCCATAGTCGTTTTTACAGTGGTCTTGTTGTGTCTTAAAGAACCCTTGGCTATGCTGGTTCGAGGACACTTCGTATGTCATGTGCACTGCCTTGTACATGATGGTGCTGTACACTCGAGCCCGTGTGGGCCCCACCACGAAAACTTCGGACAGAATCTCTATCATATGTTTGTTCCGGCTTATTCTGCAAGTCAAATCCTTTCTTTTGTTTTCTTTGTGTTATTCAAGTTGCTTCGAAGTCAAATGTTGAATCCCTACCTTTCCTAAACGGTGTTCTCATATTGCTATGTGAATACTAATCCTTCTTAATCATCAAGGTCGTCATGTTAATTCTTTTCCAACCGGTGCGCTTCTCTTCGAGATGATCCCATCATTCTCCCCATCCGCAAGATCAATTCTAAGTTTTCTCAATGGTGTTTGTTTCGTTCATCCCAAGTTGTCTTTGTTTTCCCCACCCTCCCACCCTTTTCTTCAAGGACTCATATATTTTAATCATGTATCCATTTATTCATGTGAAGTCACTTCAACCTTCTCAATCAAGTTTCTGATCCGGTGATCCCTCATGAAGATGCTCACGAGCTTCAAGTTTATCATTCTTCGTCTCTTTTCTTCTCCGGTGGATTTAACTCAAGCTTTCGGTGTTGATCATATCCTTTTCCTCATTCAAATGCTATCCCATGCCGGTGCATCTCATAATTGTTCACCTCTCTCTATTCTTATCCGTAGTGCTTAAGATTATCTCAGAAAATTCGTGTTCCCATTCTCAATCCATTCAAGTTATTTTGAGGTTGTTATCTCATTCAAGTCATTTAATTCAACCGGCGCAATCCCCCCTTTCAATCAATCATTCAATGGTGTTTCTTTTGAGTGGGCCCTAACCCACAGGTCTTTTCCCAGGATCTTACCTGACTCTTCTAATTTTTCTCGGAGTCATTCCCAAATTCTTTTCGAAGTTTGATGTAAGAATGAATTATCATCAGTCAAATGTCTTTCTCCAAGATCTTTCAAATTCTTTTATTGTTGGTTCAACCTTTCTAATTTTCATCCCGGAGTATCTCAACAATTCATGGTGGTGTTTCTCGTCGTCATTCTCGAATTTTGAAGACCGAAGAACAATTCCTCTTAAATGCTTACCCGTTCTTCCAGAGATTCATGGTTCTAGCTTTATACCATCCTCTCATAATTGCTTTCGATTGTGAGAATTCTTTTCACCCATCCGGAGCATTTCATGAGTTGTTTCCATTTCTTTTCCTCCGAAGGCCATCATGTCATAATTCTTCATTCTCAGCCTTCAGCTCTTGTTCTACAAATCTTACCGGTGCATCGTTCAAATATCCTCTAATCAGTTCATGGCCTCTTCGTTCTCATGTATCTAAATCCCCTCAAGTATCTTCATTCGTTTTCCAATTCTTCTCGATGATTTGTGCCTTTGGTACTTTCATTTTCAATTCTTACGGTGGTTCGTTCAAGAGTTCTCTTCCTTGGTTATCATTCATTCTTTCATTGTTTCAATCCCACCGGTGGTTCCATCTATACCTTCTCAAGTTTGCGCTATATCTCTCTTAATCCTTTCTACGAGAATAAGTAGTATGACAAATTCGTTGCTTGTCATCAATTTAAATTGGTGAAGGATGCGCATAACGTAATTCTTATTATTGTTTCATCCAACTGATCTAGTTTCTTCTTTCTAGAGTTGTTCATCATATCACATTCTCGGTTTCATGTGTTTCATCTTTTCTTTTCCGGAGTTCCAAGTTTTCTCGGTTATATCATCGCGAAGCTCCATCTAAATCATTGCAAGGATTCACCTTGTATTTTCAACTTCTCTTTCTTTCTATCATCCTTTTTTACCTGAGTTCTTCATGGAGGCTCTACATGGTGCTTCGTCAAGGATTCCTTTCATTCTTCAATTGTTCTTCAAGATTTCTCACGGAGTTAAGTTCCGCCAAGCTATACTCAAAATTAAACAGGGTGCTTAACACATGTTTTGTTTTGAGGAGTTCAAGTATTCTTCATCTTGCATTCCGAAGTGCAATTCTTTCTACCTTATCTTTTGAGGCGGTGTTATGTCATTCTTGACAATTTCCCTTCATGCTTCATGATTAACATGTTGTCAAGAATGAGGTATTTGAAATCCAGCAATCTCTTCATTGGAGTTATCTTGGGTTATATTTCACCTAAAGCCTTCCCTAAGGATTGTTGCTATTTATGGTGCTCATAAATGACCCAAGTTCTTCATTTGTCCTCTCGGTGAAATAAGTTTCTCGTCTCCTTGTTGATATCAATCCAATCATTTGTTTCCGTTGGTGGCAGAAGCTCACCTCATAATTTTGAGTTGTCTTCCATAAGCCCACATCAAGCTTATCCTTTCGTTGTTGATAATCCAACAACTCCGTTCTAGCATTTGTTGCAAGCATGCTCCCTCAAGATCTTGTTTCTCTCCGTTCATTTCATCCCATTCCTTCTTCCGGAGGCATTGCGATGTTGTTCTCTTCACTCATCATCTCGAATTGTGAGGACTGTGTTCTCTTCGTGCTTATCCATGTAATCGAAGTGTCGTGCCCTCTTTTCAAGTTCTCCCCATTTTGCCAAGTTTACCTCCCTTCTCAACCGGAGTGTTGTATCATCTCTTCAAGTTCTTTTCATCTTATCAAATTTTGCCTCCCTTCTCAACCGGAGTGCTGTCTGAAATCATTCTTACCCCTTGTGTCATTTGTTTAATTGTTGTGGAGACAGTGTGTTGTTGATTTCGTCAAGTATCGTCCAATCATCCCAAGTTCATGATTCTAATTCCTTCCATTTTCAGTCGGAGTGCTGCCTGAATCATTGCATTCTTATTGCTTATCTATCTTGTTTTAACCGGAGTGGTTTCAATGTCTATCTTGTCACTTAAGCTCTTCTTTCTCGCCGTATTCTTTGTTCCTTGTCCAACGGAGTGTTTTCATTTCGTTCATCTTCATGGTATTCTTTCTTCCAATTTGTCCAACCTCTCAAGGTTTGTGGTTTCACTTATTTGTCAAAGAAGCAACTTAGTTTTACCTTTTCTCTTCCTCTTCCGTTTCTCTCTGGTGCCATTCCTAGATCTCGGGACGAGATCTCTTGTTAGTGGAGGAGTGTTGTAACGCCCCAAGACCAACGCTTTAGAAGACTTCCATATTTTTCGTGATCACCGTGTGTTTCTTTTGTGCTTGCTCTTTTATTTCGCTTCTTGCATCATGTTCATCATTTGGTTATATTGCATTGCCATGCCCATCTTTGTCATGTTGCATTTGTGCCTCTTGTCATTTTTGGCATTCTCATAATCATCATGTGCATTATCATATTCATGCATGTTACATTGTTGCATGCTCCACGTATGATCATGCATCATCACCTCCTCCTTCCTTCTTCATTCCTTCATTTTGGCAAGTGACCTTTTCCCCTTCTCCATAAACGTTCATTCTTTCCCTATTAATCTTAAACCATGCATACACCCTCTCTGATAATTTTCAGCTCATTGGAAGATGTTTTGGTTGGGTTCAAAAATGACTCAAGTTTGAATTAAATTCAAACTTGAATTATTTTTCTGTCTCTAAAATGTCCAGACCATTTTATTCAAATTGTGCATAAATCCAGGATCTTATAAATATTTCCGTCCCAACCTACGTTCTTCCTGATCTCCCTGTGCATTTCTACTCTTGTTATTCTGCCTGGAGAACTAAGGAAAAGAGATGAGGAGAGAAAGGAAGAGCAGCCCAGCAGCAGACCCCGCAGCCCACATGTTTCTCTCCCCAGCCAGCCCAGCCCAATGCCCAAACGGCCACCTGCTCCGTTTCCCCTCATTCTCCCTTGCTCCAGACACAGAGCGCTCGCGCCGTCGCGCCGTGAGCTCACGGACGTCGAGGCTAGCGCCTGCCTGCGCCCCTATAAAGCACCGCAGCGACCCCTAGGGTTTCCTCCTCCCTCCTCCTTCCCTCCTCGCACCGCCATCTCTCTTCCTCCCCTCTGTTTTCCCTTCTTCCTCAAGATCAGAGAGCACCACCGAGAGCAGAGAAATAAACCGTCGATGCCCGTCGTCGTTCTCGCGGCCGGAGGGCCTCAAGCTCGTCTTCGACATGTCGTCCTGCACCCCGTCACCCTCCTCGACCGATCCCCCCAGTTAGTTGGGCGGGAGCCTCCCCAACGCGCCTCCCTGCCGTCGCCGTCGCCATGGCCGGTCGAGCCAAGCCGAGCTCGAGCCCGGTGTTGTCCACGTCGTGGTGGCCTTCTTCTTCCTCTGGAGCGACCTCCACGAGACGGATCGCCAAGTCCAGCGCCCCGTCGCGGTCTTCTTCCCCTGCTTCCTCTACGTCACGGATCGAACACCATCTCGCCTTCACGCCATCGGCCACATCGTCTCCCTCCTCTGCTTCCACTTCCTTCACGGTCAGAATTTCGACAAGGTTCAGAGCTCCCTCCCGTCGTCTCCGGCGTGTATCCGTCGACCTCGTCGTATCATATGGTGAGCTGGGTAATGCCCCTTCCTCTCCGTTCCTTCCTCTCGATGTTTGATCACCCGCATGCCTCGCCTGATCATCGCCATGCCGCACTCCCGAGGTGAGCATGAGCTCGTACCCCGCACACGCACACGCCCCTGCACCTAGAAGCCCCAAGCACACGTGCTCCTTAGCCTATCCCGCACACCCGCCGTGGCCTCCCAAGCCCCGTCATCGCCACGGCTGACCTCGCCGGCTCCGTCCTTGCAGCCGTCGTCTTCTCCGCCTATACAGAGAGGCTCGGCCCTAGGCAATCTCTTAATGAGCCGAACCCCTTTCATTGCACAAGCACACCACTAGCTCAGCTGGTCAGCCCGCATGCACACATGCAGGAGGTCCTTGGGTCGAATCCCAGGGTGCCCCGAATTGTTTTGCCCCTCTTTTATTTATTTTTGCCCCACTCCTGGGCTGCTGCGGCGTGCTGCAATTCGGCCCGTGCATGTTTTTTCCCTCTTCCATGCGTTTTAGCATTTATTCTATATCATGTTGGGGAACGTAGCAGAAATTCAAAATTTTCCTACGTGTCACCAAGATCTATCTATGGAGAAACCAGCAACGAGGGGAAGGAGAGTGCATCTACATACCCTTGTAGATCGCTAAGCGGAAGCGTTCAAGTGAACGGGGTTGATGGAGTCGTACTCGTCGTGATTCAAATCACCGATGATCCTAGTGCCGAACGGACGGCACCTCCGCGTTCAACACACGTACAACCCAGTGACGTCTCCCACGCCTTGATCCAGCAAGGAGAGAGGGAGAGGTTGAGGGAGACTCCATCCAACAGCAGCACAATGGCGTGGTGGTGGTGGAGGAGCATGGCAATCCTGCAGGGCTTCGCCAAGCACCGCGGGAGAGGAGGAGTAGGGAGAGAGGTAGGGCTGCACCAAGAGGGAGAGGTTCTCATGTGTTTAGCAGCCCCAAACCTCAACTATATATAGGGGGGAGGGGGGCTGCGCCCCCTTTAGGGTTTCCCACCCCAAGGGGTGCGGCCAGCCCTAGATGGGACTTGGAGGGGGCGGCCAAGAGGGGGAGAGAGGGGAGGCGCGCCTGGGGTGGGCCTTAGGGCCCATCTGCCCTAGGGTTTGCCCTCTCCCCTCCTAGTTGCGCCTTGGGCAAGGGTGGGAGGCGCACCAGCCCACTCTGGGGCTGGTCCCTTTCCTATCTAGGCCCATGCAAGCCTCCGGGGCCGGTGGCCCCACTTGGTGGACCCCCGGGACCCTCCCGGTGGTCCCGGTACGTTACCTATAAAACCCGAAACTTTTCCGGTGACCAAAACAGGACTTCCCATATATAAATCTTTACCTCCGGACCATTCCGGAACTCCTCGTGATATCCGGGATCTCATCCGGGACTCCAAACAACATTTGGTAACCACATACAAACTTCCTTTATAACCCTAGTGTCACCGAACCTTAAGTGTGTAGACCCTACGGGTTCGGGAGACATGCAGACATGACCGAGACGTTCTCCGGTCAATAACCAACAGCGGGATCTGGATACCCATGTTGGCTCCCACATGTTCCACGATGATCTCATCGGATGAACCACGATGTCAAGGACTCAATCGATCCCGTATACAATTCCCTTTGTCTAGCGGTATTGTACTTGCCCGAGATTCGATCGTCGGTATACCGATACCTTGTTCAATCTCTTTACCGGCAAGTCTCTTTACTCGTTCCGTAACACATCATCCCGTGATCAACCCCTTGGTCACATTGTGCACATTATGATGATGTCCTACCGAGTGGGCCTAGAGATACCTCTCTGTTTACACGGAGTGACAAATCCCAGTCTCGATCTGTGTCAACCCAACAGACACTTCCGGAGATACCTGTAGTGCACCTTTATAATCACCCAGTTACGTTGTGACGTTTGGTACACCCAAAGCACTCTTACGGTATCAGGGAGTTACACGATCTCATGGTCTAAGGAAGAGATATTTGACATTGGCAAAGCTCTAGCAAACGAACTACACGATCTTTGTGCTATGCTTAGGATTGGGTCTTGTCCATCACATCATTCTCCTAATGATGTGATCCCGTTATCAATGACATCCAATGTCCATGGTCAGGAAACCGTAACCATCTATTGATCAACGAGCTAGTCAACTAGAGGCTTACTAGGGACATGGTGTTGTCTATGTACCCACACATGTATCTGAGTTTCCTATCAATACAATTATAGCATGGATAATAAACGATTATCATGAACAAGGAAATATAATAATAACTAATTTATTATTGCCTCTAGGGCATATTTCCAACAGTCTCCCACTTGCACTAGAGTCAATAATCTAGCTCACATCACCATGTGATTAACACTCACAGGTCACATCGCCATGTAACCAACATCCAAAGAGTTTACTAGAGTCAATAATCTAGTTCACATCACTATGTGATTAACACTCAATGAGTTCCGGGTTTGATCATTTTGCTTGTGAGAGAGGTTATAGTCAACGGGTCTGGACCTTTCAGATCCGTGTGTGCTTTACAAATCTCTATGTCATCTCCTAGATGCAGCTACCACGCTCTATTTGGAGCTATTCCAAATTGTTCTACTTGGAGCTATTCTAAATTGTTGCTCCATTATACGTATCCGGTATCTCTACTCAGAGCTATCCGGATAGGTGTTAAGCTTGCATCGATGTAACCCTTTACGACGAACTCTTTTACCACCTCCATAATCGAGAAAATTCCTTAGTCCACTAGTTACTAAGGATAACTTTGACCGCTGTCTGTGATCCATTCTTGGATCACTCTTGTACCCCTTGACTAACTCATGTCAAGGCACACTTCAGGTGCGGTACACAGCATAGCATACTGTAGAGCCTACGTCTAAAGCATAGGGGACGACCTTCGTCCTTTCTCTCTTTTCTGCCGAGGTCGAGCTTTAAGTCTTAACTTCGTACCTTACAACTCAGGCAAGAACTCCTTCTTTGACTGGTCCATCTTGAACACCTTCAAGATCATGTCAAGGTATGTGCTCATTTGAAAGTACCATTAAGCGTTTTGATCTATCCTTATAGATCTTGATGCTCAATGCTCAAGTAGCTTAATCCAGGCTTTCCATTGAAAAACACTTTTCAAACAACCCTATATGCTTTACAGAAATTCTACATCATTTCTGATCATCAATATGTCAACAACATATACTCATCAGAAATTCTATAGTGCTCCCACTCACTTCTTTGGAAATACAAGTTTCTCATAAACTTTGTATAAACCCAAAATCTTTGATCATCTCATCAAAGCGCACATTCCAACTCCGAGATGCTTACTCCAGTCCATGGAAGGATCGCTGGAGCTAGCATACCTTTTAGCATCCTTAGGATCGACAAAACCTTTCTGATTGTATCACATACAACCTTTCCTTACGAAAACTGGTAAGGAAACTTGTCTTGACATCCATCTGCCAGATTTCATAAATGCAGCTTGTGCTAATATGATTCCGACGGACTTAGGCATCGCTACGAATGAGAAAATCTCATCGTAGTCAACTCCTTGAACTTGTGAAAAAACTCTTCATCACAAGTCGAGCTTCATAGATGGTGGCATTACCATCCACGTCCGTCTTCTTCTTAAAGATCCATTTATCTCAATGGCTTGCCGATCATTGGGCAAGTCCACCAAAGTCCATGCTTTGTTCTGATACATGGATCCTATCTCGGATTTCATGGTTTCTTAACCATTTGTCGGAATTTGGGCCCACCATCGCTTCTCCATAGCTCGTAGGTTCATTGTTGTCTAGCAACATGACCTTCAAGACAGGATTACTGTACCACTCTGAAGTAGTACGTATCCTTGTCACCCTACGAGGTACGGCAGTGACTTGATCCGAAACTTCATGATCACTATCATAAGCTTCTACTTCAATTGGTGTAGGTGCCACATGAACAACTTCCTGTGCCCTGATACACACTGGTTGAAGTGATGGTTCAATAACCATATCAAGTCTCCACCATCCTCCCACTCAACTCTTTCGAGAGAAACCTTTCCTCGAGAAAGGACCCGATTCAAGAAACAATCCATATTGCTTTCGGATCTGAATTAGGAGGTATACCCAATTGTTTTGGGTGTCCTATGAAGATGCATTTTATCCGCTTTGGGTTCGAGCTTATCAACCTGAAACTTTTTCACATAAGCGTCGCAGCCCCAAACCTTTAAGAAATGACAACTTAGGTTTCTCCAAACCATAATTCAAACGGTGTCGTCTCAACGGAATTACGTGGTGCCCTATTTAAAGTGAATGTGGTTGTCTCTAATGCCTAACCCATGAACAATAGTGGTAATTCGATAAGAGACATCATGGTACCCACCATATCCAATAGGGTGCAACTATGATGTTCGGACACACCATCACACTATGGTGTTCCAGGCGGTATTAATTGTGAAACAATTTCCACAATGTCTTAATTGTGTGCCAAAACTCGTAACTCAGATATTCATCTCTATGATCATATCATCGACATTCTATCCTCTTAAACTTCACTCTGAAATTACTTGAACCATTCAATAATTCAGACTTGTGTTTCATCAAGTAAATATACTCAACATCTACTCGAATCATCTGTGAAGTAAGAACATAACGATATTCACTGCATGCCTCAGCACTCATTGGACTGCACACATCAAAATGTGTTGCTTCCAACAAGTTGCTATCTTGTTCCATTTTACTGAAATCGAGGCTTTTCAGTCATCTTGCCTATGTGGTATGATTTGCATATCTCAAGTGATTCAAAATTAAGTGAGTCCAAATTATCCATCTACATGGAGTTTCTTCATGCGTATACACCAACAGGCATGGTTCGCATGTCTCAAACCTTTCAAAAACGAGTGAGTCCAAAGATCCATCAATATGGAGCTTCTTCATGCGTTTTACACCAATATGACTTACATGGCAGTGCCACAAGTAGGTGGTACTATCATTACTATCCTATATCTTTTGGCATGAAAATGTGTATCACTATGATCGAGATTCAATAAACCATTCCTTTAGGTGCAAGACCATTGAAGGTATTATTAAAATAAATAGAGTAACCATTATTCTCCTTAAATGAATAACCGTATTGTGATAGACATAATCCAATTATGTCTGTGTTCAACGCAAACACCAAATGACAATTATTCAGGTTTAATACTAATCTTGATGGTAGAGGGAGCGTGCGATGTTTGATCACATCAAACTTGGAAACACTTCCAACACATATCGTTAGCTCACCTTTAGCTAGTCTCCGTTTATTCCGTAGCTCTTTTATTTCGAGTTACTAACACTTAGCAATCGAACTGGTATCTAATACCCTAGTGCTACTAGGAGTACTAGTAAAGTACACATTAACATAATGTATATCCAATATACTACTATCGACTTTGCCAGCCTTCTCATCTACCAAGTATCTAGGGTGATTCTGCTCCAGTGGTTGTTCCCTTTATTACAGAAGCACTTAGTCTCGGGTTTGGGTTCAACCTTGGGTTTCTTCACTAGAGCAGCAGCTGAATTGCCGTTTCATGAAGTATCCCTTTGTTCCCTTGCCCTTCTTGAAACTAGTGGTTTCACCAACCATCAACAATTGATGCTCCTTCTTGATTTCTACTTTCGCGGTGTCAAACATCATGAATATTTCAAGGATCATCATATCTATCCCTGATATGTTATAGTTCATGACGAAGCTCTAGCAGCTTGGTGGCAATGACTTTGGGGAAACATCACTATCTCATCTGGAAGATCAACTCCCACTATATTCAAGTGATTGTTGCACTCAGACAATCTGAGCACAAGCTCAACGATTGAGCTTTTTCTCCCTTAGTTTGCAGGTTAAGAAAATCGTCGGAGGTCTCATACCTCTTGACGTGGGCACGAGCCTGAAATCCCAATTTCAGCCCTTGAAACATCTCATATGTTCAGCGATGTTTCGAAAACATCTTTAGTGCCTCAACTCTAAACCGTTTAACTGAACTATCACGTAGTTATCAAAACGTGTATGTCCGATGTTCGCAACATCCACAAACGACGTTTGGGGCTCAGCACACTGAGCGGTGCATTAAGAACATAAGCTTTCTATTGTCCGCATAATCGCTACTGTCAACTTTCAACTATATTTTCTCTAGGAACATATCTAAACAGTGGAAATAAAGCGCGAGCTTACGACATAATTTGCAAAGATCTTTTGACTATGTTCAGATAATTAAGTTCATCTTATGAACTCCCACTCAGATAGACATCCCTCTAGTCATCTAAGTGATTACATGATCCGAGTCAACTAGGCCGTGTCCGATCATCACGTGAGACGAACTAGTCATCATCGGTGAACATCTTCATGTTGATCGTATCTACCATACGACTCATGCTCGACCTTTCGGTCTCTGTGTTCCGAGGCCATGTCTGTACATGCTAGGCTCGTCAAGTTAACCCTAAGTGTTTTCGCTGTGTAAAACTGTCTTACACCTGTTGTATGTGAACGTAAGAATCCATCACACCCGATCATCACGTGGTGCTTAGAAGCGACGAACTGTAGCAACGGTGCACAGTTAGGGGAGAACACTTCTTGAAATTGTTATAAGGGATCATCTTATTTACTACCGTCGTTCTAAGTAAACAAGATGCATAAACATGATAAACATCACATTCAATCAAATAGTGACATGATATGGCCAATATCATTTTTGCTCCTTTTGATCTCCATCTTCGGGGCTCCATGATCATCATCGTCACCGGCATGACACCATGATCTCCATCATCATGATCTCCATCATCGTGTCTTCATGAAGTTGTCTCGCCAACTATTACTTCTACTACTATGGCTACCGGTTAGCAATAAAGTAAAGTAATTACATGGCATTCTTTAATGACACGCAGGTCATACAATAAATAAAGACAACTCCTATGGCTCCTGCCGGTTGTCATACTCATCGACATGCAAGTCGTGAATCCTATTACAAGAACATGATCAATCTCATACATCACATATATTCATTCATCACATCCTTTGGCCATATCACATCACATAGCATACCCTGCAAAAACAAGTTAGACATCCTCTAATTGTTGTTGCATGTTTTACGTGGCTGCTATGGGTTTCTAGCAAGAACGTTTCTTACCTACGCAAAACCACAACGTGATATGCCAATTACTATTTACCCTTCATAAGGACCCTTTTCATCGAATCCGTTCCGACTAAAGTGGGAGAGACTGGCTCCCGCTAGCCACGTTATGCACCAAGTGCATGTCAGTCGGTGGAACCTGTCTCACGTAAGAGTACGTGTAAGGTCGGTCCGGGCCGCTTCATCGCACAATACCATCGAAACAAGATTGGACTAGTAACGGTAAGCATATTGAACAACATCAACGCCCACAACTACTTTGTGTTCTACTCGTGCAAAGAATCTACACAATAGACCTAGCTCATGATGCCACTGTTGGGGAACGCATCAGAAATTCAAAATTTTCCTACGTGTCACCAAGATCTATCTATGGAGAAACCAGCAACGAGGGGAAGGAGAGTGCATCTACATACCCTTGTAGATCGCTAAGCGGAAGCGTTCAAGTGAACGGGGTTGATGGAGTCGTACTCGTCGTGATTCAAATCACCGATGATCCTAGTGCCGAACGGACGGCACCTCCGCGTTCAACACACGTACAGCCCGGTGACGTCTCCCACGCCTTGATCCAGCAAGGAGAGAGGGAGAGGTTGAGGAAGACTCCATCCAACAGCAGCACAACAGCGTGGTGGTGGTGGAGGAGCGTGGCAATCCTGCAGGGCTTCGCCAAGCACCGCGGGAGAGGAGGAGTAGGGAGAGAGGTAGGGCTGCACCAAGAGGGAGAGGTTCTCATGTGTTTAGCAGCCCCAAACCTCAACTATATATAGGGGGAAGGGGGGCTGCGCCCCCTTTAGGGTTTCCCACCCCAAGGGGTGCGGCCAGCCCTAGATGGGACTTGGAGGGGGCGGCCAAGAGGGGGAGAGAGGGGAGGCGCGCCTGGGGTGGGCCTTAGGGCCCATCTGCCCTAGGGTTTGCCCTCTCCCCTCCTAGTTGCGCCTTGGGCAAGGGTGGGAGGCGCACCAGCCCACTCTGGGGCTGGTCTCTTTCCACTCTAGGACCATGCAAGCCTACGGGGCCGGTGGCCCCACTTGGTGGACCCCCGGGACCCTCCCGGTGGTCCCGGTACGTTACCGATAAAACCCGAAACTTTTCCAGTGACCAAAACAGGACTTCCCATATATAAATCTTTACCCCTGGACCATTCCGGAACTCCTCGTGACGTCCGGGATCTCATCCGGGACTCCGAACAACATTCGGTAACCACATACAAACTTCCTTTATAACCCTAGCGTCACCGAACCTTAGGTGTGTAGACCCTACGGGTTCGGGAGACATGCAGACATGACCGAGACGTTCTCCGGTCAATAACCAACAGCGGGATCTGGATACCCATGTTGGCTCCCACATGTTCCACGATGATCTCATCGGATGAACCACGATGTCAAGGACTCAATCGATCCCGTATACAATTCCCTTTGTCTAGCGGTATTGTACTTGCCCGAGATTCGATCGTCGGTATACCGATACCTTGTTCAATCTCGTTACCGGCAAGTCTCTTTACTCGTTCCGTAACACATCATCCCGTGATCAACCCCTTGGTCACATTGTGCACATTATGATGATGTCCTACTGAGTGGGCCCAGAGATACCTCTCCGTTTACACGGAGTGACAAATCCCAGTCTCGATCCATGTCAATGCAACAGACACTTTCGGAGATACCTGTAGTGCACCTTTATAATCACCCAGTTACGTTGTGACGTTTGGTACACCCAAAGCACTCTTACGGTATCAGGGAGTTACACGATCTCATGGTCTAAGGAAGAGATATTTGACATTGGCAAAGCTCTAGCAAACGAACTACACGATCTTTGTGCTATGCTTAGGATTGGGTCTTGTCCATCACATCATTCTCCTAATGATGTGATCCCGTTATCAATGACATCCAATGTCCATGGTCAGGAAACCGTAACCATCTATTGATCAACGAGCTAGTCAACTAGAGGCTTACTAGGGACATGGTGTTGTCTATGTACCCACACATGTATCTGAGTTTCCTATCAATACAATTATAGCATGGATAATAAACAATTATCATGAACAAGGAAATATAATAATAACTAATTTATTATTGCCTCTAGGGCATATTTCCAACATATCATGCATATTTTCAGAAAATTGCCATCATTTTAAAATGCTCATGTTTAATTAACTGTGCATCATATGCAAATACTTTATATATGTAAAATGCTTAGAATTTGTGTAGATTAATATTTTGCCACTTTCATCCATGTTAAAAATGTTTAAAATGCTGTTTGATTAAATTTGCTCAAATGCCATGTTAAAATGCTTTAATTCAACTATTAAACCGTAGCTAGGTTTTAAATAAATTATATATGTAAATGGGGTAGAAAAATGCCTATTTTAACTTGGTGTACTTGCTTTGCATGTTTAACAACTCTAAAATTGTGTTTAGGGCAGAACAGTACCAAATCTAATATATGCTCATGAGGTTTTTCCAGACTTGTTGTTTGTTGTTCCGGCCTCATTTAAATTTGCCTAGATAGGTAGTTTTTCATATGCTTCACCCCTTGCCATGTTTAACAACGTTTAATATTGTTGGGTACATAACGAGTGAGAACTAAATAATTGATGTGGTGTTCCATTAATATGCAACTTGTTGCATATTGAGCTCCACTTAATTTGTAGTGTTGTTTGTTGCACTTTGCCATGCCATGCCTCATTAAACCGGACATGCATCATACTTGGTTGTGCATCATGCCATGTGTCTGTGGTAGTTGTTTACTATGTTGTTTGTTTCTTTCCGGGTTGCTTCTCTCGTTAGCTTCGGTTTCGTTCTGGAGTTGTGAGGATTTGTTCGACTACGTCCGTTTGTCTTCTTCATGGACTCCTTCTTCCTTGCGGGATTTCAGGCAAGATGACCTTTACCCTCGATATCACTTCTATCTTTGCTTGCTAGTTGCTTCGTTCTATCGCTATCCTGCGCTACCTATCACTTCTTTACCATGCCTCCCATATTGCCATGTCAGCCTCTAACTTTTTCACCCTTCCTAGCAAACCGTTGTTTGGCTATGTTACCGCTTTGCTCAGCCCCTCTTATAGCGTTGTTAGTTGCAGGTGAAGTTGAAGATTGCTCCATGATGGACAGGATTATGTTGGGATATCACAATATCTCTTATTTAATTAATGCATCTATATACTTGGTAAAGGGTGGAAGACTCGGCCTTATGCCTGGTGTTTTGTTCCACTCTTGCCGCCCTAGTTTCCGTCATACCGGTGTTATGTTCCCGGATTTTGTGTTCCTTACGCGGTTGGGTGATTTATGGGACCCCCTTGACAGTTCGCTTTGAATAAAACTCCTCCAGCAAGGCCCAACATTGGTTTTAACATTTGCCACCTAAGCCTTTTTCCCTTGGGTTCTGCAGACTCAAGGGTCATCTTTATTTACCCCCCCGGGCCAGTGCTCCTCCGGGTGCTGGTCCAAACTGAGCGATGTCCGGCGCCCCCTGGGCAATCAGGGTCTATGCCAACCCGACGTCTGGCTCATCCGGTGTGCCCTGAGAACGAGATACGTGCGACTCCTATCGGGATTTATCGGCACATCGGGCGGCTTTGCTGGTCTTGTTTTACCATTGTCGAAATGTCTTGTAAACCGGGATTCCGAGTCTGATCGGGTCTTCCTGGGAGAAGGAATATCCTTCGTTGATCGCGAGAGCTTATCATGGGCTAAGTTGGGACACCCCTGCAGGGTATAATCTTTCGAAAGCCGTGCCTGCGGTTATAGGCAGATGGGAATTTGTTAATGTCCGGTTGTAGATAACTTGACACTTGACCTCTTAAAAATGCATCAACCATGTGTGTAGCCGTGATGGTCTCTTCTCGGCGGATTCCGGGAAGTGAACACGGTTTTGGGTTATGTTTGACGTAAGTAGTCTTCAGGATCACTTCTTGATCACTTCTAGCTTCTCGATCGTTCCGTTGCTTCTCTTCTCGCTCTTATTTGCGTATGTTAGCCACCATATTTGCTTAGTGCTTGCTGCAACTCCACCTCTTTACAACTTCCTACCCATAATCTTAAATAGTCTTGATCTCACGGGTTTTGAGATTGCTGAGTCCTCGTGACTCACCAGATACTATCACAACAGTTGCAGGTGCCGATGATACCACTGCAGATGATGCAATCGAGCTCAGATGGGAGCTCAACGAAGATCTTAGTTGTTTCTATGTTTCGTTTCATGTTGATCAGTAGTGGAGCCCAGTTGGGACGATCGGGGATCTAGCAGTTGGGTTATCTTATTTTCTGTTGGCTTCGTCCGTAGTCGGACTATGTGTGTGTACTCTGAATGATGTATGATTTATTATATGTTCATTGTGTGAAGTGGCGATTGTAAGCCAACTCTTTATCCCATTCTTATTCATTACATGGGATTGTGTGAAGATGACCCTTCCTGTGACAAAACCACAATGCGGTTATGCCTCTAAGTAGTGCTTCGACACGTGGGAGATATAGCCGCATCGTGGGTGTTACACAGATAGTCATGGTTTCCTGACTATGGACATTGGATGTCATTGATAATAGGATCACATCATTAGGAGAATGATGTGATGGACAAGACCCAATCCTAAGCATAGCACAAGATCGTGTAGTTCGTTTGCTAGAGCTTTTCCAATGTCAAGTATCTTTTCCTTAGACCATGAGATCGTGTAACTCCCGGATACCGTAGGAGTGCTTTGGGTGTACCAAACGTCACAACGTAACTAGGTGACTATAAAGGTATACTACGGGTATCTCCGAAAGTGTCTGTTGAGTTGACACGGATCGAGACTGGGATTTGTCACTCCGTATGACGGAGAGGTATCTCTGGGCCCACTCGGTAATGCATCATCATAATGAGCTCAAAGTGACCAAGTGTCTGGTCACGGGATCATGCATTATGGTATGAGTAAAGTGACTTGCCGGTAACGAGATTAAACGAGGTATTGGGATACCGACGATCGAATCTCGGGCATGTAACGTACTAATTGACAAAGGGAATTGTATACGGGGTTGCTTGAATCCTCGACATCGTGGTTCATCCGATGAGATCATCGAGGAGCATGTGGGAGCAAACATGGGTATCCAGATCCCGCTGTTGGTTACTGACCGGAGAGCCGTCTCGGTCATGTCTATGTGTCTCCCGAACCCGTAGGGTCTACAAACTTAAGGTTTGGTGACGCTAGGATTGTAGAGATATTAGTATGCAGCAAACCGAAAGTTGTTCGGAGTCCCGGATGAGATCCCGAACATCATGAGGAGTTCCGGAATGGTCCGGAGGTAAAGAATTATATATGGGAAGTCGAGTTTCGGCCATCGGGAAAGTTTTGGGGGTCACCGGTATTGTACCGGGACCACCGGAAGGGTCCCGAGGTCCACCGGGTGGGGCCACCTATCTCGGAGGGCCCCATGGGCTGAAGTGGGAGGGGAACCAGCCCCTGGTGGGCTGGTGCGCCCCCCCTTGGCCCCCCTTGCGCCTAGGGTTGGAAACCCTAGGGTGGGGGGCGCCTCCACTTGCCTTGGGGGGCAAGGCACCCCCTTGGACGCCGCTCCCCCTTGGAGATTCAATCTCCTAGGGCCGCCCCCCCTAGGTACCCTATATAAAGAGGGGGGAGGGAGGGCAGCCGCACCCTTGCACTTGGCGCCTCCCTTCCCCCTTGCTACACCTCTCCCTCCCGTAGACGCTTGGCGAAGCCCTTCCGGGATCCCTGCTGCATCCACCACCACGTCGTCATGCTGCTGGATCTTCATCAACCTCTCCTTCCCCCTTGCTGGATCAAGAAGTAGGAGACGTCTCGCTGACCGTATGTGTGTTGAACGCGGAGCTGCCGTCCGTTCGGCGCCAGGATCTCCGGTGATTTGGATCACGACGAGTACGACTCCCTCAACCCCGTTCTCTTGAACGCTTCCGCTCGATCTACAAGGGTATGTAGATGCACTCCTCTCTCTTGTTGCTAGATTAACTCATAGATTGATCTTGGTGAAACCGTAGAATTTTTTTATTTTCTGCAACGTTCCCCAACAGCGGTATCAGAGCTAGGTCTATGCGTAGTTCTCTTTGCACGAGTAGAACACAAATTTGTTGTGGGCATAGATGTTGTCAACTTTCTTGCCACTACTAGTCTTATTTTGCTTTAGCGGTATTGTGGGATGAAGCGGCCCGGACCGACCTTACACGTACGCTTACGTGAGACAGGTTCCACCGACTGACATGCACTAGTTGCATAAGGTGGCTAGCGGGTGTCTGTCTCTCCCACTTTAGTTGGAGCGGATTCGATGAAAAGGGTCCTTATGAAGGGTAAATAGAAGTTGTGGTTTTTCATAGGTAAGAAAACGTTCTTGCTAGAACCCTATTGCAGCCACGTAAAAGATGGAACAACAATTAGAGGACGTCTAACTTGTTTTTGCAGCAATTGCTTTGTGATGTGATATGGCCAAAAGTTGTGATGAATGATATATATGTGATGTATGAGATCATGTTCTTGTAATAGGAATCACGACTTGCATGTCGATGAGTATGACAACCGGTAGGAGCCATAGGAGTTGTCTTAATTATTGTATGACCTGCGTGTCAATGATTTAACGCCATGTAATTACTTTACTTTATTGCTAAACCGTTAGCCATAGTAGTAGAAGTAATAGTTGGCGAGCAACTTCATGGAGACACGATGATGGAGATCATGATGATGGAGATCATGGTGTCATGCCGGTGACGAAGATGATCATGGAGCCCCGAAGATGGAGATCAAAGGAGCTATATGATATTGGCCATATCATGTCACTGTTTAATTGCATGTGATGTTTATTATGTTTATGCATCTTGTTTACTTAGAACGATGGTAGTAAATTAGATGATCCCTCATAACAATTTCAAGAAAGTGTCCCCCCCCTAACTGTGCACCGTTGCGATAGTTCGTTGTTTCGAAGCACCACGTGATGATCGGGTGTGATAGATTCTAATGTTCACATACAACGGGTGTAAGACAGATTTACACACGCATAAACACTTAGGTTAACTTGACAAGCCTAGCATGTACAGACATGGCCTCGGAACACAAGAGATCGAAAGGTCAAACATGAGTCGTATGGAAGGTACGATCAACATGGAGATGTTCACCGATGATGACTAGTCCGTCTCACGTGATGATCGGACACGGCCTAGTCGACTCGGATCATGTATCACTTAGATGACTAGAGGGATGTCTAATCTGAGTGGGAGTTCATTAAATAATTTGATTAGATGAACTTAATTTTATCATGAACTTAGTCTAAAATCTTTGCAAAAATGTCTTGTAGATCAAATGGCCAACGCTCATGTCAACATGAACTTCAACGCGTTCTTAGAGAAAACCAAGCTAAAAGATGATGGCAGCAACTATACGGACTGGGTCCGGAACCTGAGGATCATCCTCATAGCTGCCAAGAAAGCATATGTCCTAGAAGGACCGCTAGGTGAAGCAGCCATCCCAGAGAACCAAGACGTTATGAATGCTTGGCAGTCACGTGCTGATGATTACTCCCTTGTTCAGTGCGGCATGCTTTACAGCTTAGAACCAGGACTCCAAAAGCGTTTTGAGCAACATGGAGCATATGTGATGTTCGAGGAGCTGAAAATGGTTTTCCAAGCTCATGCCCGGGTCGAGAGATATGAAGTATCCGACAAGTTCTATAGTTGTAAGATGGAGGAAAATAGTTCTGTCAGTGAGCACATACTCAAAATGTTTGGGTTGCACAACCGCCTGTCCCAGCTGGACATTAACCTCCCGGACGAGGCGGTCATTGA
Source organism: Triticum aestivum (assembly GCF_018294505.1). Classification (NCBI taxonomy): domain Eukaryota; kingdom Viridiplantae; phylum Streptophyta; class Magnoliopsida; order Poales; family Poaceae; genus Triticum; species Triticum aestivum. The sequence continues at coordinate 365,405,770 of NC_057798.1, read as the reverse complement.
CAGAATCCTTCAGTCGCTCCCACCGAGCTACAAAGCTTTGTGATGAACTACAATATGCATGGGATGGTGAAAACTATTCCTGAAGTATTTTCAATGCTGAAGTCAGCAGAGGTAGAAATCAAAAAGGAACATCAAGTGTTGATGGTCAACAAAACCACTAAGTTCAAGAAAGGCAAGGGTAAGAAGAACTTCAAGAAGGACGACAAGGATGTTGCCACACCCGGTAAGCCAGTTGCCAGGAAGAAGTCAAAGAATGGACCCAAGCGTGAGACTGAGTGCTTTTATTGCAAAGGGAAGGGACACTAGAAGCGGAACTGCCCCAAATACTTAGTGGACAAGAAGGCCGGCAACATTAAAGGTATATGTGATATACATGTAATTGATGTGTACCTTACCAGTACTCGTAGTAGCTCCTGGGTATTTGATACCGATGCGGTTGCTCATATTTGTAACTCAAAGCAGGAACTGCAGAATAAATGGAGACTGGCGAAGGACGAGGTGACGATGCGCGTCGGGAATGGTTCCAAGGTCGATGTGATCGTCGTCGGCACGCTACCTCTACATTTGCCTACAGGATTAGTATTAAACCCCAGTAATTGTTATTTAGTGCCAAGTTTGAGCATGAACATTGTATCTGGATCTCGTTTAATACGAGATGGCTACTCATTTAAATCTGAGAATAATGGTTGTTCTATTTATATGAGAGATATGTTTTATGGTCATGCCCCGATGGTCAATGGTTTATTCTTAATGAATCTCGAACGTAATGTTACACATTTTCATAGTGTGAATACCAAAAGATGTAAAGTTGATAATGATAGTCCCACATACTTGTGGCACTGCCACCTTGGTCACATTGGTGTCAAGCGCGTGAAGAAGCTCCATGGTGATGGACTTTTAGAGTCTCTCGATTATGAATCATTTGACACATGCGAACCATGCCTCATGGGCAAAATGACCAAGACTCCGTTCTCCGGAACAATGGAGCGAGCAACCAACTTATTGGAAATCATACATACCGATGTATGTGGTCCAATGAGCATTGAGGCTCGCGGAGGATATCGTTATGTTCTCACTCTCACTGATGACTTGAGTAGATATGGTTATGTCTACTTGATGAAACACAAGTCTGAGACCTTTGAAAAGTTCAAGGAATTTCAGAATGAGGTAGAGAATCAACGTGACCGAAAGATAAAGTTCTTACGATCAGATCATGGAGGAGAATATTTAAGTCACGAATTTGGTACACACTTAAGGAAATGTGGAATCGTTTTACAACTCACGCCGCCTGGAACACCTCAGTGTAACAGTGTGTCCGAACGTCGTAATCGCACTTTATTGGATATGGTGCAATCTATGATGTCTCTTACCGATTTACTGCTATCTTTTTGGGGATACGCTCTAGAGACAGCTACATTCACTTTAAATAGGGCACCGTCTAAATCCGTTGAGACAACACCGTAAGAATTATGGTTTGGGAAGAAACCTAAGCTGCCATTTCTAAAAGTTTGGGGATGCGATGTTTTTGTCAAGAAACTTCAACCTGAAAAGCTCGAACCCAAGTCGGAAAAATGTGTATTCATAGGATACCCTAAGGAAACCATTGGGTATACCTTCTACTTAAGATCCGAGGGCAAGATCTTTGTTGCCAAGAACGGGTCCTTTCTGGAGAAAGAGTTTCTCTCGAAAGAACTAAGTGGGAAGAAAGTAGAGCTTGATGAAGTACTACCTCTTGAACCGGTGAGTAGTGCAGCTCAGGAAGATGTTCCTGTGGTGCCAGCACCAACTGAAGAGGAAGTTAATGATAATGATCAAGGTACTTTGGATCAAGTTACTACTGAACTTCGTAGGTCCACACCAGAGTGGTATGGCAACCCTGTCCTGGAAATCATGTTGTTAGACAACGGTGAACCTTCGAACTATGAAGAAGCGATGGCGGGCCCAGATTCCAACAAATGGCTTGAAGCCATGGAATCCGAGATAGGATCCATGTATGAAAACGAAGTATGGACTTTGACAGACTTGCCCGATGATCGGCGAGCGATAGAAAACAAATGGATCTTTAAGAAGAAGACGGACGCGGATGGTTATGTTACCATCTATAAAGCTCGACTTGTCGCTAAGGGTTATCGACAAGTTCAAGGGGTTGACTACGATGAGACATTCTCTCCCGTAGCGAAGCTAAAGTCCATCCGAATCATGTTAGCAATTGCCGCATACGATGATTATGAGATATGGCAGATGGACGTCAAAACGGCATTCCTTAACGGACATCTTAAGGAAGAACTGTATATGATGCAGCCAGAAGGTTTTGTCGACCCTGAGAATGCTAACAAGGTATGCAAGCTCCAGTGATCCATTTATGGGCTGGTGCAAGCATCTCGGAGTTGGAACATTCACTTTGATGAGATGATCAAAGTGTTTGTGTTTATGCGGACTTATGGAGAAGCCTGCATTTACAAGAAAGTGAGTGGGAGCTCTGTAGCATTTATCATATTATATGTAGATGACATACTTTTGATGGGAAATGATATAGAACTTTTGGACAGCATTAAGGCCTACTTGAATAAGTGTTTTTCAATGAAGGACCTTGGAGAAGCTGCTTACATATTAGGCATCAAGATCTATAGGGATAGATCGAGACGCCTCATAGGTCTTTCACAAAGCACATGCCTTGATAAGATATTGAAGAAGTTCAATATGGATCAGTCCAACAAAGGGTTCTTGCCTGTATTGCAAGGTGTGAGATTGAGCTCGGCTCAATGCCCGACCACGGCAGAAGATAAAGAAGAGATGAGTGTCATCCCCTATGCCTCAGCCATAAGGTCTATTATGTATGCCATGCTGTGTACCAGACCTGATGTAAACCTTGCCGTAAGTTTGGTAGGAAGGTACCAAAGTAATCCCAGCAAGGAACACTGGACAGCGGTCAAGAACATCCTAAAGTACCTGAAAAGGACTAAGGATATGTTTCTCGTTTATGGAGGTGACGAAGAGCTCGTCGTAAAAGGTTACGTCGACGCTAGCTTCGACACAGATCTGGATGACTCTAAGTCACAAACCGGATATGTGTATATGTTGAATCGTGGAGTAGTAAGCTGGTGCAGTTGCAAGCAGAGCGTTGTGGCGGGATCTACATCTGAAGCGGAGTACATGGCAGCCTCGAAGGCAGCGCATGAGGCAATATGGATGAAGGAGTTCATCACCGACCAAGTTTCACAAGAAGACCAGGCACATCAAGCGTCGTTTCAACTCCATCCGTGAAAATGTTCAAGATGGAGATATTTGCAAAGTGCATACGGATCTGAATGTCGCAGATACGTTGACTAAAGCTCTTCCGCGAGCAAAACGTGATCAACACCAAAACTCTATGGGTGTTCGATTCATCACAATTTAACTAGATTATTGACTCTAGTGCAAGTGGGAGACTATTGGAAATATGCCCTAGAGGCAATAATAAAAGGATTATTATTATATTTCCTTGTTCATGATAATTGTCTTTTATTCATGCTATAGTTGTGTTATCCGGAAATCGTAATACATGTGTGAATACATAGACCACAACATGTCCCTAGTGAGCCTCTAGTTGACTAGCCCGTTGATCAACAGATAGTCATGGTTTCCTCACTATGGACATTGGATGTCATTGATAACAGGATCACATCATTAGGAGAATGATGTGATGGACAAGACCCAATCCTAAGCATAGCACAAGATCGTGTAGTTCGTTTGCTAGAGCTTTTCCAATGTCAAGTATCTTTTCCTTAGACCATGAGATCGTGTAACTCCCGGATACCGTAGGAGTGATTTGGGTGTACCAAACATCACAACGTAACTGGGTGACTATAAAGGTATACTATGGGTATCTCCGAAAGTGTCTGTTGAGTTAACACGGATTGAGACTGGGATTTGTCACTCCGTATGACGGAGAGGTATCTCTGGGCCCACTCGGTAATGCATCATCATAATGAGCTCAAAGTGACCAAGTGTCTGGTCACGAGATCATGCATTATGGTACGAGTAAAGTGACTTGCCGGTAACGAGATTAAACGAGGTATTGGGATACCGACGATCGAATCTCGGGCATGTAACGTACCGATTGACAAAGGGAATTGTATACGGGGTTGCTTGAATCCTCGACATCGTGGTTCATCCGATGAGATCATCGAGGAGCATGTGGGAGCCAACATGGGTATCCAGATCCCGCTGTTGGTTATTGACCAGAGAGCCGTCTCGGTCATGTCTACGTGTCTCCCGAACCCGTAGGGTCTACACACTTAAGGTTCGGTAACGCTAGGGTTGTAGAGATATTTGTATGCAGCAAACCGAAAGTTGTTTGGAGTCCCGGATGAGATCACGGATGTCACGAGGAGTTCCGGAATGGTCCGGAGGTAAAGAATTATATATGGGAAGTCGAGTTTCGGCCTTCAGGAAAGTTTCGGGGGTCACCAGTATTGTACCGGGACCACCGGAAGGGTCCCGGGGGTCCACTAGGTGGGGCCACCTATACCGGAGGGCCCCATGGGCTGAAGTGGGAGGGGAACCAGCCTCTGGTGGGCTGGTGCACCCAACTTGGGCCCCCCTGTGCCTAGTGTTGGAAACCCTAGGGTGGGGGGCGCCTCCACTTGCCTTGGGGGGCAAGGCACCCCTTGGCCGCCACCCCCCCTTGGAGATTCAATCTCCTAGGGCCGGCACCCCCTGGGGACCCTATATAAAGAGGGGGGAGGGAGGGCAGCCGCACCCTTGCACTTGGCGCCTCCCTTCCGCCTTGCTACACCTCTCCCTCCCGTAGACGCTTGGCGAAGCCCTGCCGGGATCCCTGCTGCATCCACCACCACGCCGTCGTGCTGCTGGATCTTCATCAACCTCTCATTCCCCCTTGCTGGATCAAGAAGGAGGAGACGTCTCGCTGACCGTACGTGTGTTGAACGCGGAGGTGCCGTTCGTTCGGCGCTAGGATCTCCGGTGATTTGGATCACGACGAGTACGACTCCCTCAACCCCGTTCTCTTGAACGCTTCCGCTCGATTTACAAGGGTATGTAGATGCACTGCTCTCTCTCGTTGCTAGATGAACTCATAGATTGATCTTGGTGAAACCGTAGAATTTTTTTATTTTCTGCAACGTTCCCCAACACTACTTTCCTCCCACCCACTTCTTTCGAGAGAAACTCCTTCTCTAGAAAGGATCCAATTTTAGCAACGAATATGTTGCCTTCGGATCTGTGATATAAGGTGTACCCAACAGTGTCTTTTGGGTATCCTATGAAGACACATTTCTCCGATTTGGGTTTGAGCTTATCAAGTTGAAGCTTTTTCACATAAGCATCGCAGCCCCAAACTTTAAGAAACGACAACTTGGGTTTCTTGCCAAACCATAGTTCATATGGTGTCGTCTCAGCGGATTTAGATGATGCCCTATTTAACGTGAATGCAGTCGTCTCTAAAGCAGAACCCCAAAGATAGCGGTAAATCAGTAAGAGAAATCATAGATCGCACCATATCTAATAAAGTACGATTAAGAAGTTCGGACACACCATTACGGTGTGGTGTTCCAGGTGACGTAAGTTGTGAAACTATTCCACATTGTTTCATATGAAGACCAAACTCGTAACTCAAATATTCACCTCCACGATTGGATCGTAGAAACTTTATTTTATTGTTATGATGATTTTCCACTTCACTCTAAAATTCTTTGAACTTTTCAAATGTTTCAGACTTATGTTTCATCAAGTAGATATACCCATATCTGCTCAAATCATCTGTGAAGGTCAGAAAATAATGATTCCCGCCGCGAGCCTCAGCACTCATCGGACCGCATACATCAGTATGTATTATTTCCAAAAGGCTTTTGCTCGCTCCATTGTTCTGGAGAACAGAGTCTTAGTCATCTTGCCCATGAGGCATGGTTCAGAAGCATGAAGTGATTCATAATCAACTGATTCCAAAAGCCTATCATCATGGAGTTTCTTCATGCGCTTTACACCAATATGACCTAAACGGCAGTGCCACAAATAAGTTGCACTATCATTATTAACCTTGCATCTTTTGGCTTCAATATTATAAATATGTGTATCAGTACAATCGAGATTCAACAAAAATAGACCACTCTTCAAGGGTGCATGACCATAAAAGATATTAACCATATAAATAGAACAACCATTATTCTATGATTTAAATGAATAACCATCTCGCATCAAACAAGATGCAGATATAATGTTTGTGCTTAACGCTGTCACCAAATAACAATTATTCAGGTCTAAAACTAATCCTGAAGGTAGATGTAGAGGTAGCGTGCCAATGGCGATCACATCGACTTTGGAACCATTTCCCACACGCATCATCACCTCGTCCTTAGCCAATCTTTGTTTAATCTATAGCCCCTATTTCGAGTTGCAAATATGAGCAACATAACCAGTATCAAATACCCATGCGCTACTACAAGCATTAGTAAGCTACACATTAATAAAATGTATATCAAATATACCTTTCACTTTGCCATCCTTCTTATCCGCCAAATACTTGGGGCAGTTCCGCTTCCAGTGACTATCGAGCAGTCAACAGCTTTGCTCTGCCAGACGTTCATAACATCCGGAGTTGCTCCTGCAGCGGGTTTGGCACCTAGCGGTGCTTCCAAGGCGTAATTCTTCTGTGCAGCAATGAGGATAACCCTCAAGTTACGGACCCAGTCTGTGTAGTTTCTACCATCATCTTTCAACTTAGCTTTCTCTAGGAACGCATTAAAATTCAATTGGACGTTAGCACGGGCCATTAATCTACAACAACATAGACATGCAAAATACTATCATGTACTAAGTTCATGATAAATTAAAGTTCAATTAATCATATTACTTAAGAACTCCCACTTAGATAGACATCTCTCTAGTCATCTAAATGATCATGTGATCCATATCAACTAAACCATGTCCGATCATCACGTGAGATGGAGTAGTTTTCAATGGTGAACATCACTGTGTTGATCATATCTACTATATGATTCACGCTCGACCTTTCGGTCTCAGTGTTCCGAGGCAATATCTGCATATGCTAGGCTCGTGAAGTTTAACCCGAGTATTCTGCATGTGCAAAACTGGCTTGCACCCGTTGTCCGCAAACGTAGAGCTTATCACACCCGATCATCACGTGGTGTCTCGTCACGATGAACTGTAGCAACAGTGCATACTCAGGGAGAACACTTGTACCTTGAAATTTAGTGAGAGATCATCTTATAATTCTACCGCTGTACAAAGAAAAATAAGATGCATAAAAGATAAACATCACATGCAATCAAAATAAGTGATATGATATGGCCATCATCATCTTGTGCCTTTGATCTCCATATCCAAAGCACCATCATGATCACCATCATCACTGGCTTGACACCTTGATCTCCATCATTGCATCATTGTCCTCTCGCACACTATTGCTTGTACGACTATCGCTACCGCTTAGTGATAAAGTAAAGCAATTACATGGCGATTGCATTTCATACAATAAAGCGACAACCACAAGGCTCCTGCCAGTTGTCGATAACTTTTACCAAACATGATCATCTCATACAACAATTTACATATCATCACGTCTTGACCATATCACATCACAACAAGCCCTGCAAAAACAAGTTAGACGTCCTCTACTTTGTTGTTGCAAGTTTTACGTGGCTGCTATGGGCTTCTAGCAACAACGGTTCTTACCTACGCATCAAAACCACAACGATTTTTTGTCAAGTGTGTTGTTTTAACCTTCAACAAGGACCGGGCGTAGTCAAACTTGATTCAACAAAAGCTGGAGAAACAGACACCTGCTAGCCACCTGTGTGCGAAGCATGTTGGTAGAACCAGTCTCAGGAACGTGGTCATGTAATGTCCGTCCGGGTCGCTTCATCCAACAATACCGCCGAATCAAAGTAAGACATTGCTGGTAAGCAGTATGACTATTATTGCCCACAACTCTTTGTGTTCTACTCATGCAAATAACATCTATGCATAGACCTGGCTCGGATTCCACTGTTGAGGAACGTAGTATTTCAAAAAAATTACCTACGATCACGCAAGATCTATTAGGAGAAGCATAGCAACGAGTGGGAGAGTTTGTCCACGTACCCTCGTAAACCGAAAGCGGAAGTGTTTAGTAACGCGGTTGATGTTGTCGAACGTCTTCGCAATCCAACCGATCCAAGCACCGAACGTATGACACCTCTGCGTTTAGCACACATTCAGCTCGATGATGTCCCTCGATCTCTTTATCCAATTCAAGGCGAGGGAGAATTCCGTCAGCACAACGGCTTGGCGACGGTGATGATGAAGTTACCGGCGCAGGGCTTCGCCTAAGCATTACGACGATTTGACCGAGGTGTGTAACTGTGGAGGGGGCACCGCACACAGTTAAGAGAAACTTGTGTGTTCTAGGGTTCCCCCTGCACCCGTATATAAAGGAGGGGAGGGGGAGGCATGCCGGCCCTGTAGGGCGCGCTAGAAGGAGGGAGTCCTACCAGGACGCCAAGTCCTAGTAGGATTCCACCTGGAGGAAAGGGGGAAGAAGGAAGGGAGAGGGGGAAGGGAAGGAAAGGGGGGCACCGCACCCTTCCCCTAGTCCAATTTGGACCCATGGGGGGGTGGCCAGCCCCTTGTGGCCCTTCCACTCTCCCCACTAAGGCCCATCAAGGCCCATTAGTTCCCCCGGGGGGTTCCGATAACCCTCCGGCACTCCGATAATTATCCGGTACCTCTCAGAACTCATCCGGTGTCCAAATAACATCGTCCAATATATCAATCTTTATGTCTCAACCATTTCGAGACTCCTCGTCGTGTCTGTGATCTCATCTGGGACTCCAAACAATCTTCAATCATAAAATCACATAACTCATAATACAAATCGTCATTGAATGTTAAGCGTGCGGACCCTATGGGTTCGAGAACTATGTAGACATGACTGAGATATATCTCCGGTCAATAACCGATAGCAGAACCTGGATGCTCATATTGTCTCCTACATATTCTATGAAAATCTTTATCGGTCAAATCGCATAACAACATACGTTGTTCCCTTTGTCATCTGTATGTTACTTGCCCGGGATTCGATCGTCGATATCATCATACCTAGTTCAATATCATTACCGGCAAGTCTCTTTACTCATTCCATAATGCATCATCCCGCAACTAGCTCATTAGTCACATTGCTTGCAAGGCTTATAGTGATGATCATTACCGAGAGGGTCCAGAGATACCTCTCCGATACACGGAGTGACAAATCCTAATCTCGATCTATGCCAACTCAACAAACACCATCGGAGACACCTGTAGAGCATCTTTATAATCACCCAGTTATGTTGTGACGTTTGATAGAACACAAGGTGTTCCTCTGGTATTCGGGAGTTGCATAATCTCATAGTCAGAGGAACATGTATAAGTCATGATGCAAGCAATAGCAATAAAACTAAATGATCAATTATGCTAAGCTAACATATGGGTCTTGTCCATCACATCATTCTCTAATGATATGATCCCGTTCATCAAATGACAACACATGTCTATGGCCAGGAAACTTAACCATCTTTGATTAACAAGCTAGTCAAGTAGAGGCATACTAGGGACGCTCTGTTTGTCTATGTATTCACACATGTACTAAGTTTCCGGTTAATACAATTCTAGCATGAATAATAAACATTTGTCATGATATAAGGAAATATAAATAACAACTTTATTATTGCCTCTAGGGCATATTTCCTTCAATCCCCTCTTTCGTCCACAATTCATCGGTATGTTACTTGGAGCTATATTTTTATTCATCACATGATATGAGTTTTACTTGGAGCGTCTTGTGCCATAGTTTTATTTTGTTTGCTTGTTAGTTTGTCACTATCATTGTTTGCTGGACACACCTTTAGAGGGAGACACACATTAATCATGATTTGTTAAAATACTCTATGAGCTACACTTATATCTTTTGAGCTACGTAGTTGCTCTTATTCTTCACTATATCTTTAGAGCACGGTGGTGGTAATGTTTTATAGAAATGATTGTGCTCTCATGCTTCACTTAAATATTTTTTTAGTCTTTTAAATAGGAAGTGGTAATCGATACATACCAAACAAATCTACTTTCTCGAACACCTTTGCTCTTGTTTTGGACTCTAATTTGCATGATTTGAATGGAACTAACCCGGACTGACAATATTTTCAGCAGAATTGCCATGGTGTTATTTTTTGTGCACAAATAAAAGTTCTCGATTGGGCTGAAAATTGAGGGAGATTATTTCTAGAATATAGAAAAAATATTATCGAAAAGAACTACTGGATGGGGGCAACCAAGAGCCACAAGCTTAGGGGGCACGCCCACCCCAGGGTACACCCTGTGAGCTTGTGGGCCCCTAGAGCCTCCATTTGCCCTAAGTCCAACTCCACAAGTACCGTCTCGTGGAGAGAAAAATCAGAGAGAAGTAATCATCGTGTTTTACGATATGGAGCCGCCGCCACCTCCTGTTCTTCATCGAGAGGGCTGATCTAGAGTCTGTTCGGGCATCCACCATATGTTAATGCTTTGTTTTGGTTCTCTATTAAAAGGAGGCCCTAATATCCCTTACATTTCCTTATGGACCCCGCTGCCATGGGAGGGTTGGAAAAAAGATGGCATGCAAGTTCTTATTATAAGCACGTATGACTATATACAGAATACATGCCTACGTTACATTGATGAATTGGAGCTATTGTGTATCGTTCTAGGTTGTGACTATTATATGATGAATATCATCCAACGCAAATATCCATCGTTGATCCAATCCTACGCTTTTCTCATATTGGTCTTTGCTAAGTTACTTTCATTGTTGTTGCTGTTACAATCATCACAAACTGCTATTGTTACTATTCTTGTTACTGTTGCTACTAGTATCAAACTTTTATGCTACTAAACACTTTGCTATAGAAATATAATTTCCCAAGTGTGGTTGAATTGACAACTCAACTGCCGAGGCTCATAAATATTCTTGGGCTCCCCTTGTGTAGAATCAATAAATTTGGGTGAGATAGTACCCTCGAAGACAGTCGCGATCCCCTATACTTGTGGATTATCAAGACCTTTTTCTTGTGCCGTTTCCTAGGAGCATAGCACTATCTATTGAGTTCACTTGGGATTTTACACTATGAAGAATCTGAAAGATACTAGAACCAAGATCGTACCCTCTAAGATGATGGGAGGTAAGGAACTGTCATCTAGCTCTGCACTTGATTCACCCTCTATTTTAAGTAGGCTTGTGACACCACCACCTGCCATTCATTCTGATATGTCACAAGTAATTGATGGTACTACAGCTATAAAAGAAACATGTGATGATGCTAGTACTCTGCTTGATGAAACTGTTCTACTAGGTGAATTTCTTGATGAACAACTTGCTAAAGCTAAAGAACTTGGAAATGTTGAAACTGATGAAAACTATGATTCACCTATTATGCCTAGCTCTCCTACTAGAGTTTACATGTCTAAGATACCTGATGGTTATGTTATGGGTGGGTAGATAGCTACATAATTTCTTGCCTGTAATGATCGAGATGATGTTAAGAAACTATTGAATAAGATGAAAGAAATAGAAACAATGAAATATGATCCTAAGTTTGCTACCTCTCCTTTCTTTGTTACTGATAAGGATTATGAATTCTCTGTTGACCGAAAGTTAATTACTTTGATTGAATTTTATCCTTTCCATGGTTATGATACTACTGTAGGATGCTACTAACGCGACACATGAATCAGACACCCTTCGACCAAACTGTGTGCGATGCATGAATCGCAAACAATTTCGTAATAAAACTGTCACCAATAAGATGAACTGTATGCGATGGCGGAGACATCAAGCATGATTCAGATTAGAGTTTCATGTGTGATATGTGGCATCCAGTTGATTGATACGAACTATTTGCGATGAGCATAAACACAGAAACAGTTAGCCAGATCAAGGTGTGTGTGATATACGACATACAGTTGAAGGAAATATGCCCTAGAGGCAAAAATAAAGTTGTTATTTATATTTCCTTATATCATGATAAATGTTTATTATTCATGCTAGAATTGTATTAACCGCAACTTAGTACATGTGTGAATACATAGACAAACATAGTGTCCCTAGTATGCCTCTACTTGACTAGCTCGTTAATCAAAGATGGTTAAGTTTCCTGACCATAGACATGTGTTGTCATTTGATGAAGGGGGTCACATCGTTAGAGAATGATGTGATGGACAAGACCCATCCGTTAGCTTAGCATAAATGACCGTTTAGTTTTATTGCTATTGCTTTCATCATGACTTATACATGTTCCTCTGACTATGAGATTATGCAACTCCCGAATACTGGAGGAACACCTTGTGAGCTATCAAACGTCACAACGTAACTAGGTGATTATAAAGATGCTCTACAGGTGTCTCCGATGGTGTTTGTTGAGTTGGCATAGATCAAAATTAGGATTTGTCACTCCATGTATCAGAGAGGTATCTCTGGGCCCTCTCGGTAACGCACATCACTATAAGCCTTGCAAGCAATGTGACTAATGAGTTAGTTGCGAGATGATGCATTACGGGACGAGTGACGAGACTTGCTGGTAACGAGATTGAACTAGGTATGGTGATACCGACGATCGAATCTCTGGCAAGTAACATACCAATGACAAAGGGAACAACGTATGTTGTTATGTGGTTTGACCGATAAAGATCTTCATAGAATATGTTGGAGCTAATATGAGCATCCAAGTTCCGCTATTGGTTATTGACCGGAGATGTGTCTCGGTCATGTCTACATAGTTCTCGAACCCGTAGGGTCCGCACGCTTAACGTTCGGTGAAGATTTGTATTATGAGTTATGTGATTTGATGACCAAAGTTTGTTCGGAGTCCCGGATGAGATCACGGACATGACGAGGAGTCTTGAAATGGTCGAGATGTAAAGATCAATATATTGGAAGGCTATTTTCGGACATCGGAAAGGTTCTGAGTGGTTCGGGTATTTTTCGGAGTACCGGAGAGTTACGAGAATTCGCCGGGGGAAGTAGTGGGCCTAAATGGGCCATACGGGAAAGGAGAAAGGGGCCTCAGGGGGTGGACGCGCGCCCCCCATGGCAATTCCGAATTGGACTAGGGAGGGGGATGCCCCCTCTCTTTCCTTCTCCCTCTTCTACTCCTTCCCTCTCTCCCCTCTTGGAAAAGGAAGGCGCGCCCCTCCTAGGCATGCCTCCTCTTCCCCCCTCCTTTATATACGTGGGCATGGGGCCCCCATAGACACACAAGTTGATTTCTTAGCCGTGTGCGGTGCCCCCTGATAGAGGCGGGGGTGTCCCGATCTTTCGATGAGATGATAACTATCGATTTGGTGAAGATGACTTTGACGATCCGACTACAAACGCGCACGACGTTGCGCCTTAGCAATCGCTAAACCAACTCCGAAAGGTTATTGACCACGCTGGAGCACGATCAACCTGACCACGAAGGTCTATTCCTGCAAGCAATCGAAGAACGAGCAAGAATATGATAAAGCAATCTGAATATTGCGAGTATATATGAAGTATTGATAAAGGTGGGGATCCGTAAGCGGTCT